>NC_140826.1:1715000-1732500 GCF_050613455.1 Vespa mandarinia | reverse complement strand
TGCTGTATCGTGTTGTTAGTGTGGACATATAGAAGTTGTATAGCTGATAGTTGAGTTGGTGAACAACACGGGACGATCTCGTTTCTACGATGTATTGTCTTCCATTTCTGTAAAATGGGGATTATCATTTTTTTTTTTTTTTTTTTTTTTTGGGCTTACGGTTTGCTTTTAATTTCCCTTCTATTAATTTTTAGACGATATTTCATGCGTAAAAAGGATTTGTAAATTTGATGACAATTTCAAAAGAAACTAATGAGATTAATTTTTTCAATTTGTTTTTATTATTATTATTATTATTAATTAATATATTTTTTATTAATCTAATTAGATTATATTTGAAGATTATCACATCATTCTTGGGGAGGGGGGGGTTCTCTCTCTCTCTCTCTCTCTCTCTCTCTCTCTCTTTCTCTCTCTCTCTTTCTCTCTCCGTTTTTTTTTCTTTGTTTTTTCTTTGTACAATCATTTGATTTGTCTATACTTAAGTTCAAAATGGTGTTGTATATTGCTGTTTTAGCGGTAACAAGGAAAAAAATTTACTGCGTTTATATTTTCCTCATCTTATTTCCATCGAAACGATGGGGATGTCATTTTTAAAAGATTCGCGAGAACTTTTCCTTGCTTCGTCTTCGGAAAGAAAAAAGAAGAAAAAGAAGAAGAAAAAGAAGAAAAAAAATGTTAATTAAATGTTTTCAGATAACTTCCTTTTACTTCTTATTACACGTTACGAAGGACGAAGGACTTGACGTATAACAGAGTTTTATGTTGCAAGATAATGGAGTCTTAGCGGGCCCATTATCGTTACGAGTTGCAAACTATATTGCCCACATTACGCGTCAGCTATAAGGCGGCTGTTGTTACTTTCTTCAACCGACTTTTATTAACAATTAATGCAAGTAAGAAACGGTCATGATATTCTATATACATGTATTATATATATATATATATATATATATATATATATATATATGTATATATATACATTTTTATTATTTCTCATGAAAATTTATGCACGGAACGAATCAGATAGGATTTTCTTTTTCTATTTATTTTTTTTTTCTTTCGTTTTATCTTTTTCTTTTTCCTTTTTTTTTTTTTATACAACGAAATATCTTTTTAATGTCATTCAATAGAAAAACAAATTTTTTGAGTTTTCCTTTTAATGCTTTCAACTCTATTATTTTTTTTGTCATTCGTTTTGTACATTAAGAACTCTCTTGTGTTTCATTATATACATATGTATATATATATATATTTTTTTTTCTTTTTACGTATTTTTTCATATAGTTCATTCATGACTTATAAAAGTGTACAATTTTCTAATGAAAGATTCTGGGAAAGAGATTATTTTATCTGAAAATACGACGAGTCGGATTCTAAGTAAGATCAAAAAGGTTTCAAAATTTTTCATGAAATATATTCTCTATTAAAAGCAAATAAATACGACGAACATGAAGAGAAACATTTAAAAAAAATGTTAAATTATAAAAGGATATCGTTTAAACAGAACGAAAAGGAAATTTTCTTTTGTTTTGTTTGCAATTAATTCCCTCAATGAAATATAATATATGTACATATAAAGAATGATTACGTTGTCTAACGAACCATGATAACGTTGGTGTGAGATGTTGCACTGATCGTCAAGGTTGCCGCACTTGAACATGATCCTCTGCAAAAGTATGCATGATAACCTCTAGGATGGAGTATCCAATCGCTCCAGCCAATGTCTGCAAAGTTAATGTAGAGTTCGTCTCTACAACATTCCTTCATTTCCGGTGAGCAATTGGAGTTCCTTTTTGGCCGATTTTTTTGTGGCAACGGTGACGTATGTATTACCAAGAAGGGCTTCAGTGTTTGCTCGATGGAGACCGGTGCTGTGTCACGGTCGATCGAGCAGGTGCTGCAGGCTATTTGCATCGCGTGGTTCAGTTGATGCCTTTCCACCCACTTTCTCACCGTAAAACCCACGTCCGTCTTTACCCAACCCTCTGAAAAAGATAAAAGAACACATTCAACCTTTTCGTCTATTCCCTCTCTCTCTCTCTTACTTTCTTTCTTTTTCTCTATCTATCTCTCTATCTATCTTTATCTCTTTTATTTTCTTCTATGAGATACTTTCTTACTTTTCTACACGCTTCTTCCATTAGACTTTCTAATTATCAATTTAAGGGATGAGAAGATAAAAGAAAAGGAGAAAGAGAGAGAGAGAGAAAGAGGGATAGAAGATCGGATGATAATATTATATGTAAACTTTCTCTTAGGTATCATATTTATGTAATATAATATAATATAATATAATATAATATAATATAATATAATATAATATTTAATATAAAATATTAGATGGTATATCTATAGAAATTAATTTGATATTGATTATTGTGTATATATATATATATATATATATATATATATATATTTATACGTAATAAATGTATATATTATATAATGATCTATCTATTCAAATTAATATGTGAATTAAAAAAATTGAAAATAAAATATTATTAATTGAAATTTTAATCAAAATTATTATATCTGTATGTAATATTTCATGAGTAAATTTTTATCGTATTCGTCTACTTTTTTTTTCGTATTTATCTACGTGTTATATATATTTATATATACAATTGAATTTATATAACAATTAAAAATTAAAATAAAATCATTAATCCGGTATAGAATAATAATAATAATAATAATAATAATAATAATAATAATAATAATAATAATAATAATAATAATAATAATAATAATAATAATAATAATAATAATAATAATAATAATAATAATAATAATAATAATAATAATAATAATAATAATAATAATAATAATAGTGTAAATAAATATATTTAAATCAATTTTAAATTTACTATCGTGTTTATATGTATATGTATTTATATACTATGTATTTATGTATGTATATATATATGTAAAAAGTCACGATAATTTACTAATTTATTTGAAAAAATGAACTTTGCGATAATAACTACTTTTTATAATTTATGATCCGTCATATATATATATATATATATATATATATATATATATATACATATATATGTATGTATATTATTTTCATACACAGAAAAATAAGAGAGAAAGAGAGAGGGAAAGAGAGAGGGAGAGGGAAAGAGTGAGAGGGGGGAGGGAGGGAGAGAGAGGGAGATCAATCGTTATTTTAAACAAATTATCGAACGTGCGGATCGTGTCTTTCCATTCAAAATAGAAACCAATTAAGATACTAAATGCAATAATAAGTTAGTTTAATGCAGATTTACCTCACAATCGGACTTTAGACTTTAAAAGAGAGTAACACGGATAAGAATATATTGGAACTCGTTGATAATCTCTCCTATCGTGTTATTAAAAGCCCGTGTTAATAATGGCTATAGTGTCACGTGTATTTATTCGTTGTATGCGATGTGTATTTATTCGTTAATAGGACTTTGCTTTGAGGGGGATTGAAGAGATTTTTACACATACATACACACACACACACACACACACAAGATATTACGTTTGAAATCGATTTCAGTATTAATTAATTTTTATAAATATAATATGAGATGTAATATTATATATTATATATTACATTGTTATATTCTATATTTAGGTATGATATATAAAAACAAAAATAAAAACATATACTATAATACGCAATAATAAAAATTGAAGCATGACTTGAAATGAATTGTAAGTAACGATGTGATATAAAAAATTAGAGAAAGATCCAAAAATAAAAAGAAAAAGATAAAAGAATTGATCAATATAAAGGAAAGTTTTGTTGAGATCTATTATAATGTGATTTCGACGAGTAGAATTTTATTTCATCCATTATTTATTTCATTTACCTCCTATATCGGTATCTAAAATTGCCATCATTGTGTTCTTTTCGAAACTTTCGCCTTTGTCCCAATGATCCAATTCCGATAATACAAAAGTTTGATTGAGATCGTCGTTCTCGTCATATTCCTTATAAAACCAAAGTTGTGCCGAAGTTACATCGACGAATTGCATTTCGTTTGGCAAATAAAACGTAAAGCAAGCTGCTGGATTGAAACCCGTCAAGTGATTCGAACTTTGTCGGCATTTCTTCGAATCTCCTATCCCTGAAATAAACGATTAATTATTATTTGAATTTTTTTTTTTTTTTTTTTTTTTTAATAAATTTTACAAAGTTTCATTGAATGTTATTATCAGGAGAAAAAAGTTATTATTATATATACATACATATATATATATATACATATATATATATATATATTATATTATAAAATTATATATAGTTATTATTATATTTTTTATTTTAAATATATTATACTAGTACATACGGTATAAGTTATACTTGTAATTATTTACTATATTAATACATATAGTATTGTATATAGGAATTACATATAGTAATATATATAGAATTATACTACTATAGAGAATGAGTATATAATAATTCTAATATAATTTTAATAAGTAATGAATATAATTTAATGAATATAATATTCATTAAATTTATATGTAGTTGCATACGTAGATATATAGATTGTTCAACAACTGTTATTATCTCAATTATACATTATGTCAATTAGTTTTGATTTTATGGAAAAATATATTAAGAACAAAGTAATCATTATTTCAAGATGGTAGGAAAGAATTTTTTCTCGAGATGATTTCTTTCTACGAGATTCCAAATTCATCGAGATTTCATTATTATTATTATTATTATTATTATTATTATTATTATTATTATTATTATTATTTTATTTTTTTTTATTGGCACTACTCTACGAATTTTCATCTTTTCATTTCTTTTTTTTTTTTCTTTTCTTTTCTTTTTTTACACGAATCGATCCCTGCACGACTCATTTGAATTTTTTGATTAACTGATTGTGCACACGCAAGCAGGTACATGAGTTATTGCACTTGAAAGTTATGCCATTATTAAGTTCGGCATTTTTAACGTGTTAAAATTAATATAATAATAATATAAATAAGTAATTGTAAGTAAATTAATAATAATAAATTTATAAGATAAAATATAATATCACAAATAAGATATTAATATAATATTAATAGGAAATTTTTCTCAATAAAATAGCAACGAAGATCGCGAAAATTTTATTTCAGATATAATTCAGTAGGATTATTATTTCGATCGGTTATTAAAGATATATTTGAAATTGATTATTCAGTAAAATTGACGTTAACTTATAGTTTCGTTCAAAGATATTCTTTTTTCAGATATGAAAATAATTAATAATTCATTCTCTGAAACTTATAAGTAAACATATTTTGTTTGTCCTTAAACGTCAAGAGAAAATATCCAATTAGCTTTGTTCAGGTATATAACAAGCACGCATGTCGTACCGATCTCGTTACAAACTAATTTAGTATCGACATTGGCCAACCACCATCGTCGTCATTCGAGAAACGATCGTTTTGTATTTTACATTAACGGTAGCGTTACGTTAGTGTTACATTACGTTACGTTAACTTCGTATTGGTTGTGTCTAACGTCAATGAAACTTTGAAAGGGTTGACTTGTATATTTTCATTATCATAAGAGAATTACGGACCTTCGGATATTTCGTAATAATTGAAGATTTTAAATGGATCTAAGAAATTTCATAAATAATGAAAAAATGAAATATATAAAAGTAACGATATATATATATATATATATATATATATATATATTAATAAATAAAACTGTTTATTGTAATTAAAATCTACCATGATTTAAACGATCATTAAACAATGAAAATTATCTCGTAATTGGACATTTTAAAAAAGATTGTAAAACTTTAGCGATTCAATAATATACGTAGTGTGAATTTTCTCTTGATTATAATGATTTTTGTCGTTATTGTCAATTTTTAATTTAAAAGGAACGAAAAATCATCCCCAAAGTTTCGTACTTTTTTTCGTTTTTATATTGTACATATATATATTGTACATATTACTATAAAGAATAAGTATATAATAATTTTAATATAACTCTAACAAATAATTATATTATTAATTATTATTAATTACCTATTATATTATTATAGTATTATATTACTATACTATATAAAATATATAATAATTATTATACTTTTTATCATTTATTTTATATATAGTAATATAATACAATATTAATAATAGTATCTACAATAACTATATAAATTATATAATAGTACAATACTGTACATATAATTATTTATTTATTTATTTATTATTATTATTATTATTATTATTATTATTATTATTATTATTATTATTATTATTATTATTATTATTATTCATTATATTCATTATTATTCATTATTATTATTCATTACAATTCATTATGATTCATTATGATTCATTATTATTATTCATTATATGTATTAAATCGTTATTAAGTGCAATAGATCATCGTCCAATGAAAGAAAGACTTCGAACGAATAGATTTTCGAGAGATATTTAATCTTAGGATTAAATGTTACGAAAATAACATTATTATTAGACTTTAAAGAGATAAAAATATTCATACATATATATATATAAATATATAGTGATTACGAATTCGTCGACAAAGTAATGCTATCGTATGAGATTTTTGATAGATCTATTTTTAAAAAAATGTGTATGTGTGTTTGTATATATATCTGAAATATAGCAAATCCATTGGCGATCGTATGTCAGCCGATGTTCATCGATCATTCCGTAAACTCTTCTCTTCTCTCCCTCCCTCCCTTTCTCTCTCTCTTTCTCTCTCCCCTTCTCTCTCGTATACTTTTTTCTGTCTCTATTTCCGTCTATTTCTCTTTGAATTCATAGAATCTCTATTTACACTGATACATGTCCTTCATATTAGAATAGAGATCAAATCGATCTCGTTTTGTCTCTATATAGGAAAAGGGATTCCCGTTAATAAATTTCTCCTTTGCGAAGTAGAGATTAGAACGATTTATATCCAGGAACGAGCTACGTAAAATAGTATGAGCTATTGAATATGGATAACAATATACTACAGATATATATATATATATACACATGTGTGCGTAAGTTACACACGCACACACACACATATATATATATATATATATATATATACGCACATGTGTATGTAGAGATGTATGTGTCAAGTATATAGAGAATAATGTAGATCGCTTTGGTTGTTTGCAACCCATTCGGCGAATGAATCATGTTGCGTAAATATGTAACACGAATAATCTTAATCGTATGGTATGTATTAATACTTTAGATTTTGTTTACGTTTTCTTTTTCACTTGTTTTTTTTTTGTACTTTTCCTTTTCTTTTCTTTTCTTTTTTTTCCCCCTCTTTTTCTTTTTTTCCTTTTCCTTTTTTCCTTTTTTCTTTTTGTGACAATGTTTAGTTGTGACTCTTCTCTTATCGCACGAAAGATTAAAAAATATGTAATAAGATAAGTTAATACTATTTGTCGAGAATCTATGTACTTAGTTACATATATACATATCGATTTTACAGTACAAACTACGTTATTTTAAACATGATCTATTTTTGTACAAATGATACTTGATTATTAATGTCTTCGATTAATATTGCTACTATATAATAATAATAATAATAATAATAATAATAATAATAATAATAATAATAATAATAATAATAATAGTAATAATAATAATAATAATAATAATGATAATAATAATAATAATGATCAATGAAAAAGTTTTAATAATTATTAATAATTATTAAACTTTCAATATAATTTATTATAGTGAAAGTTTAATACTATTATAGATTAATATTGTTAAAAAGAAATTTATTGATTCGTGATCATCGAGATTATTCATTTTGATGTCTATGAACAATCCGAGATTAGAAAATTGTTTGACATTTACTTTCTTTCTTTCTTTTTTTTTTTTTTTTTTATTTTACTTTACGATTTATGTGCTTTTGTTAATATAATAAGACATTAGAGAAATTGTCTTGAATTAATATTTTATTTAGTATTTTATTTATTTATTGTTATAATTGTTGTATAATTACAGTTATAATAATCGTTATAATATATTAATATATATACTGTATATATAATATACTTATATACTAAGTTATATTATAGTATATGTATAATATAAGAATTTTTATAATAATTATAACAATTAATTCTATTTATATATTTATTATTACTTATTCCATATATAAGTAAATATTATATATATATATATTATAAATAATATATATAATATTCAATAAATAATTATTTATATATAATACATAGTAATGTATAGATCTATTTATAATCATTTCTGTGTATGTATATATGTATGTTATATTGTACTTATTTTATAGCTATTATAAATGAAAAATATTAAACAACATATATACATATATATATACGTAATATGTACATATAAATAGATGAAGAATATAAAAAAGAAATCAAAACAATATTTTTTAACGAAGATCGGCATTGAAATGATCAACTCGGTTAATAAATAAATCTATAAATAATCTAACTAGCTTTCTAATACATTTATTCCAATTAACAATTATCTTTCTAACTCTCTCTCTCTCTCTCTCTCTCTATATATATATATATATATATATATATATATATATATATATATATATATATATATGTATGTATATATCTTTCCTTTCTTTTTCTTTCGTTTTTAATTAATCAGAAGGAAATCCCGTTAAATGTGCTTAGTATTGTAAATTCTTTGAAAATCTTTGATAAAGACAGTGAAACACTTGCTTGACTTACTCGAGAAACTCTGGACAATATAATTCTGGTCGAAAATCAAGCTAGTACAACTCTCGATCCTTTTCTCCTTTATTATCTAACTTTCGTTGAAATTCGGCAAACGACCGGCTGAACAAAGACGCGGAAAGTCTACTCTCCTCGTATAATGTTAGATGCAAAAGTTTGGCCTCGTTAACCCGCTACGATTTCGTTTTGTAGAAGCTAAACAGCCGAGGCAGATTACACCGACACGGTAGAGGCCACTGAACCGGAAGTATTCGTCGTCCTATCAAATATTCGGTATAGTTAGAGATTCTGTTAACGGATGGTATCTCTTTGCCATTTTATTTAAATATTATACGCATATATATATATATATAGTTTTTTTTTATTAATTTAAATAAATCGTTAAATAATCAATTACTTTTTCTTTTCTTTTTAAATTTGTACTTTCATTTACGACATACATATGCAATGCATACCTATTACATTTATTATTTATTATTTTAAGAATATATACGTATTCTTAAAAATAATAATTCTTTAATAAGTTCTTTAACATCGTCATTTTATTATTTCAATATTTTATCATTGATCAAAACTTAATCTCTAAATAATGTACTTTATTATATATAATAATAATAATAATAATAATAATAATAATAATAATAATAATAATAATAATAATAATAATAATAATTTTGAAAGAGAGTAAAATAAATTATACTTAAAATCAATTATATTTAGACATAAATATTATAATAGTTATTTAAAAAAAAAAAATGTAAGGATAAAATAAATTTGTCATACTCGTAAAAAAATAGATACGTGTTACTATCGACACAATTGAATATTTTAATGTATGTATTATAAAAAAAAAAAAAAAAAAAAAAAAAAAAAAAAAAAAAAAGAAAAATAATAATCGTTGATACGACAATTTACAAAACTTCCTTTTAATACGATAAATATTTCGAATGAAATCAAAAGATATATGAATAAATACGATCTTTAATTTCTTTTTTGTTTTGTTTTGTTTCTCTCTTTTTTTTTTTTGTTTTTTTTTGTTTTTTTTTTTTCGTATGAATTATACTCATTGTATCTGATACTAATCACGGTACTTTTCGTTGGAGTTTTTTTATCTTGAAAAAATGCAACAAAGGGACGACGTGCGGTCCATTAAAATGCGTTCTTGTCGTTGAGAATCGTGATTCGGTCCCGTAATTTCCCGTAAATTCTCGCTCGAATGCTCTACATGTTCATACATACTTACATACGTATCTACATATGATACATACATATGTACATAAAATATATATATATATATATATATATATGTATAGATTGTAACATGAAATGGCTCAGTAGGTTTCAGTGTTTGCATCGCCATGGAAAATTTGAAATTCATGGTCCGCTCTGCTCGTTGCTACGTTACTGGAGTGGACTCTTCACGACGTCATTGTTACTTGTCCTCATTTATACCTTTTTTCTCTTTTTTTTTTTTTCACAGGAAAAAGAGAGACGAGAGAGAGAGAGAGAGAGAGAGAGAGAGAGAGAGAGAGAACCATACAATTATGCAATATTCATATCCTTTAACAGTATTCTTCGTATAAAGGAAAAAGAAATCAAAAAAGACACTTAGAAATAATTTTATATGGATGTAAGTCAGAGTGAAAAGCTTTTTTGGTCTTTAATAATATCGCTTTGTAATTTTGCATTATTGATTATGATACGTATGTATATTTCTATATACACAAACACACACACACATATATATATATATATATATTTATTTATTTTTTTTTTTTTAATATTATATCATTTCATCGTTTAAAAATTTATATGAAGCTCTCGTAGAAAATTAATAATTTGTGAAAAGTTCAATCCTAAAGTTTTTCATATTTTTTAAGTATAAATTATATAGTTAGGATATATATATATATGTGTGTGTGTGTATTTGCGTGTGTATAATTTGATTTGTATTAGTATAAGTAATATAATTATTAATATAATTGTATTATAATATATATATATATATATATATATTTAGTTTAGTATAATATTATATTAATAAATATATTATTTATAATAATAGATATCAATATAATTTAATTTATCTGTCAAATTAGTATAGTATAATGGTATAACATAATTATATTAAAGATTATATTATTCATACGTTAACATTATTTAAATATTAATTTAATATTAATTTTATTAAAATAACTTTCTTTTTTTATAGGTTGTCAAAAAAATATACCAAACATTATTTTCATTAATTTATCATAGGACAATAAAATAAATTCAAATTAATAAATAATAAATAATTTGTTCAAATTTAAAGATACGATAAAATTAGATCAATAGTTTTATTGTTAAATATCATTTTATTAATGTTTAAAACAAATTAGATTTGAAAATAATTGATTTATTTGTTTTCATATTAAAAAAAAAAGAAAAAAAAAAAAACAAAAACATTCTCAGGCATTTAACAAAATTCATATCAATGAATTAATTTTAGCGATAAAATAATTTCGTCTCGTTTCGTAATATTGTAATTAATTAAGATAATTATTTAATTTTGGAGATATTTGAAAAAAAAAAAAAGACCGAAAAGAAAATCAGCTAAAATTAATGACGTACATATATCAAACACTATGTACAGATACATAGATCTGTAAAAAAAAAATTGTATACTAAAAGAGTACATAAAATGAGAGTATACCATGTAACAATAATTTTTATGAATTTTTATTATTTTTCATCTTTTTTTTATTTATTCTTTTTTTTTTTTTGCATTCTCTTTATCTTTATTTTTTGTTTTCACTTTTGTCGATTGAAGAACGAAGAGCATTTCATATGAATGTAGTATCTTCATAGAGAGCCTTTTTTCAAACGGTATCTTTTTTTTTTATTTCTTTCTTTGTCTTTTTTTTTTTCTTTTTTTATTATTATTATTATTATTATTATTATTTTTCTTTTTTATTTCTAGTAAATCCCGAGAATAGGATGAATGGAAAGAAATACCAAACAAAGGAATTTTCTTCTGTGAAATACGTACTTCTTTCATACATATTCCTTATATTTTTCTTATCTCTTTTAGTGTCGCACTTTCGAATATCACGCGATTCACATTTATATTTGTATATGTCTGCTGTTCATGTACATAGTTATAATATATATATATATATATATATATATGTATGTAAAAATGTGTGTGTGTGTGAAAATACACACGTCTATCGGGAGGAATAATTTATTTGATTTTTTCTTTATGACAAAAATAATAATGATTTGTTATTAATACATATAACTTTTATATACTTAATATATTTTATATATATATATATTTCTTTTTTATAGTATATACATATATACTTTAGTATATATTTTAATATACTCCAAAATAGTTACTTTATTTACTTTATAATAGTCTATTTATTAATATATATTTTTTAATATGCTGAAATGATATTTAACTTCATAAATCAATACATATTAAAGAATTTACTTTATAAATCAATGAAATCATCAATTTTTTTCTTTTTTTTGTATCCGTTCACAGTTAAAAAAGAGAAAAAAAAAAAGAAGAAAAAGAAAAATTTATTTAGTTTAGGAATTAGAAAGAATTTGAATCAATCGTTATAATGTTTGTTTTGCCGATCCTTTTGAGATTCATGTACAATTAATCATTTGCCATGATTTTATTCATGGTGGAACTTTGATCGAATCGTAAATATTGTTTATCGCTTGGGCTTTATCGTGCCGGTGGCCGTCACTAAATAAGGACATGATCTCTAATAATTGGAAGAACATTCTAATCGATTTTATGTATCTCTAATAATAACAATAACAATCCATTATAATTATTAGAGTAAATATTTTTTTTTTTTTTCAAGAAAAAAATAAAAACATATATATATATACACATATATATTAATAAATAATCGAATAAATATATATATTTTTGTATATTATATTTATTATATTTAATTAAAAATTTTATATTTAAATAATACGAATATAGTATAAGTATATATAAAACAGATTAATAAAAGTATATATATATATATATATGATTTTTTTTATATATATATATGTATATATTATCTATATAAAATGGATTGTTAAAAAATTTATGTTCGATTGTTATGTTTATATTCAATATTTCATATATGTACTTATTACATATAAACTTCATACTTTATCTGTCACCCATTAAATAATACAAAAGGATGGTTGGCAGTCTGTTAGATTCGATTTATGTTCGATCAAAGTTTCAAAGTAATTAGAATCGTGGCAGCAATTAATTAAATATCATCGATTTCTCCTGACAAGGACAGTGAATTGAAACAAGAGAGAAATATATACATACATGCATGCATATATGCATACATATACATATATATATATATGTATATATATATATGTATAGAAAGAAAGAGAGAGAGAGGAGGGGGAGAGAGAGAGGGTAAATTAGATTTTACATATATGTACATATATGTACATATATATATATATATATATATATATATATATGTGTATGTTAATCCAAGTGTATGGAACCTGTTGCATAGCTTTTTGAATTGTGTACACTGACTATAAAGAGGTATTAATATATAGATTTTTTTTTACTCTTTTGTTTTTTATTTTTTACTTTTTTTTTCTTCTCATATTAAATTACCTTTGTTACAAACTTTTAACAAATAACAGCAATTAAAAATATAAAGTATGCACATATGTATTTTATAATGTCATTGTACTTCTTTTTTTGCTTTTTTCTCTCTCTCTCTCTCTCTCTCTCTCTCTTTCTCTCTCATTATTAACTTGTATAGAGTAGTTACGTGTATAAATTTTTTAAAATTTTGTTCATAATTGCAGAATATTCTACGTATTTTCTTTTTTCGTAAGAGTAAAAAGTGTCGTTTGTATATTAAAAAAAACGTGGATGGACATTTTTTTAAAAATCATTTTAAACATTGAAGGCCATCCAATTGTTGAAATTTAATCACTCAAGGAGATATAAGGGACACAAATTGTTATAAATTTATTTGTCTTATATCTTAACTATTGCTATGTTATTTGTAATTATTGTAAAAATATAAATAAATTTTCATAATTTTTATATTGCAATATAGTATTAGTTTCTTTTGATAATGACGATAACGATAATAATATTCTATTTCAATATAATATTAAATAATAATTAGAACTCCTTATCAAATTTTTTTTTCTTGTTTCTAAAATAAAATAAAAATATATATATATATATCTTATTATATTTATATTTATACGTATGTTTTGTATGCTTCTGGGTTGCTTTTATATATGCAATGAAATTTCACTTGTGATAACATTAACATAATTTCTTTTTTTTTTTTTTAAGAGTTAAACATTTATATACGTCGAGATATTAATAAGAATTTTCATCGTACACATAATTATATTGAATGAATCTTCATTCATATTGATACAAATAATTATTTGATTTCGATATATATATATATATATATAAAATTAAAATTATAATAAAATTTTTCCCGTGATAACATTGACGTCATTTTTTGTTTTGATTTCATAATAACTTTGAGGAATTAAAAATAAATCATCGATATTATAGTAAGAATATTATCGTAAACTTAATCGTATTGTAAGATCTATAGATCTTTTCATTCATATTTACAATGCAAATAGTTAATTGAGTTAATTTGATTGAGATTAATTGTTTTCGAAAAATCAAATGTTTTATTTTACATTCAAATCCCTTTTTTTTCTTTTCTTTCATTTTTCTTTTCATCTTTTATATATATTCTTTTTTCTTTCTTTCTCTTTTCATTCTCAAGTTATTGATAATAATTTCGGATTAAAAGATAGATAAGAAAGGAGATAAAAAAGAAAAATGTATTCTTACCTTCGTACGGAAAAACGACGATTTGATCGGTTTTACCATAGAAACTCTCAGCCGATTTTTCCGGTTCAAGTGGCGCGCCGGGTCGAAGTTCGAGCACGTTGCCGTTTATCAAAGGCTTCGGCAAGGTCGACAGCGATATCGACACATTCGGAGGCTTTGAGAGCCTCAATTTCTTTAGGATCTGTTGCTTAACGTACTCAACCCTCAATTCAGTTAGTATAGGATTTTGATCGTTGACAACGACCTTGTTTTGATTACATTCGACACATTCCTTCTCATCCACCGTACTGGTAGTCGATGTTGGGAATTGCGAATGATAAGATCTTCGTACTGTCATTAAGGGATCGATGACCTTTGGCCAGGTAGTATCGGCCGAGAACTTAGGAATATAAAGTAGAATGAGTATGGGAATTGTAAACATAATGACCAACTGCATCTTTTCCTTTGTTTGTTTTTCTTCTTTCTATTATCTCTTTCTCCTTTCTCTCTTTCTTTTTCTCTTTTTATCTCTTTCTCTATCTCTATTTCTTTCTCTCTTTTTCTCTCTGTCTGTCACTCTTTCTGTTAGATCTTCTCTGGATGGTTAAACGTCAGTTGGATCAACTGATTTTAATCACACATACACACACACCTCTCTCTCTCTCTCTCTCTCTCTCTCTCTCTCTCTCTCTCTCTCTCTTTTTCTCTCTCTCTCTCTTTCTTCTCATGAATTCAAAGATCAAGAAGGATAACGACCTGGCATTGTCAAAAAACACCTTCTTTTATTGATTTCGATATGATCTCGATTATACATCGATCTAGATCAATAAATTACTTGAACATATCGATAATTAATTTATATATTCTTTCATATAAAAAGATCTTAGAACGATGTTCTGCGATCGTAGAAAATGAATTATAAACGGATATTGACGTTGGATTTGATAACGACGTATTACGATATCAATCGAGAGAATACTCGTTGGATTGAATTTCTTTTTTTTTTTTTTTTTTTTTTTTTTTTTTTTTTTTTTTTAAATTAAATAAAATTTTCTTTTTGAATTTTTTTTTGCTTCGTTCGTTTGTCCTTCGTTTCTTTACTTTTATGATTTTCTTTTATTTATCGACGTAATGTTTTAAGACGAACGAATGAGCTTCGAAGAAACAAAATTGCACGCACCAACAACTTTCGCGAATGTTCCGGGTAAAGCGTTCACACCGAGACTGGAGGTGAATCT
The DNA here is from genome assembly GCF_050613455.1 of Vespa mandarinia. Classification (NCBI taxonomy): domain Eukaryota; kingdom Metazoa; phylum Arthropoda; class Insecta; order Hymenoptera; family Vespidae; genus Vespa; species Vespa mandarinia. The sequence goes on along the minus strand of NC_140826.1, from coordinate 1,716,673 downwards.
TTACGATGGACCCAGTGATGTAGTTGACTCGACAGTCATGTGAACTTTGCCCTCCATCAGTCACAGCCAATGCGGATTGGACGTAGACGGATAGTGGTATTTGATATCAGCGAAAGCAAGCACGCGCCGCGAACATGCCGCCACTGAAATTCCGTGTGTTGTCTCTTCACTAATACGATTAACGAGAGATGCTGGTTCCCTTTTCAGAATTGGTCAGAAGTCACGTTTTTTCTTTGGGGGTCACTATACCCGATTTGCCAAGAAATCTTAGGGTTATTTTAATTATTTTCCATTATTTCGTCATATATATATATATATATATATATATATATATATTTATTTATTCGTCATATATCTTTTTAATAAATCTTAGATATTTTCTATCCGAAGTTTTTTTCTTCTATAGATAAAGTTTTTTGTTTAACTTTTTTTTTTTTTCCCTTTTTATCGTTTCTCGGGATTCGTCAAGAATATATATATTTGGTCACTTTGTATATTCTCGTCTTACTTTTTTTTTTGTTGGACTTGCGCTTAATTACAATTTTGCTTATTTCTGAGTGAGTAAAGGGGGGAAAGAAAAAACTAGAAAAAAAAAGAGATCAGATTACTTAGCAGCGTTTATATAGTTCTTTCTTTTATTCTTTTTTAATTTTTATACTTTTAATTTTTCATTTAGATATTCGCTGTTTGTGATTGGTTTAAGAAGATAAAAGGGGTAGCTTTCAATTGCCTCGTTTGTAGTGTTTTTGTTTTTATTTATTCATTTATTTTTTTAATTTTTTTTTTTTTTTTTTAATTCCCCCAGATTCATTTATCTTTAACTTTAATTGTTCGTGATTGGTTAAAAAAAAAAAAAAAAAAACAAACAAACAAAGCAAAAATATAATTATATACATATATATATTTATATAATTTTTAAATTGTTTCTTTAATCGTTAACAATGGCTTACAATTATCATTCGTTTCTTTTTTATTTCTTTTATTTTTCTTATTCTCGAATATTTTTAAGATTTCCTAAATCAGCAGAAAAACATTTTTTTTCAGGAAAACAACGTAACAATACGTTAATAATCCTCGTTAGAGATACCGTGTCAATCGGAAGACAAGAGAGAGATAGATAAAAAAAAAAGAAAGAAAAGAAAAGAATAATAATAAAAAAAAAGAAAAATAACAACAACAACAACAACAACAACAACAATAATAATAGTAATAATAATAATAATAATAATAATAATAATAAAAAGTAGAAAAACGAAATCCCACTTTCGTATGATTTATTAAAACCAGGATGGAAATTTTCTGCGCATAGACTTTCTCTCTTAACTCGTATATTGCCAGATTTAAGTTTAATCGGTCAGAAAGAATAATAGCTGACTATTTACGAGCATGATGATAACAATATACCATGTATATGTATATATGTAAACATATAATACATAGATACATAGATACATACATATGCATTTATATAAACGATGCATACATAAATACACTGATATAATACCTCACATTGATTTTGTATTTTCTTTTTCTTTTTCTTTTTTTTTCTTTTTTATTATTTTTCTTTTCTTCCTTTTTTATTTTATTTTATTTTATTTTATTTTATTTATTCATTTCTCTTCTTCTCTTTCCTTTCTTTCCCCTTCCTTCCTTCCTTCCTTCTTTTTCTCTTT
>NC_140826.1:1670000-1712500 GCF_050613455.1 Vespa mandarinia | reverse complement strand
GAAAGAAAGAAAGGAAGAAAGAAAGAAAAAAAGTAAAAGAAAGAAAGAAGAAGGAGAAGAAAAAGTAGATGATGGAAGTGGAGATAAAGTCTCAGAGACAGTTTTCTTCTACCTTTGACGAGTTATCTCATTTTATCTATCCATTCTTATCGCAATTTTCATTCGTTCCCGTGCATGTTCCCCTATTTTCTAACAATACGGTCTTGGTTACGATCATTCAGAGAATTGCATTTATGTTTTGGAATAAATTGGACGCCATTTTTAATTAAGTTTATTACGTTTATACACTTTTCTTTGTCCTTCTCTTTCTTTTTTTTTCTTTCTTTCTTTCTCTCTGTAGTTTGTTGAAAACAAAAATCGATATTTATTTATTATGATTATTCTAATGGAATAATAAGTTGAATGGGGGAAAAAAAACCATAGAGAAAGTCGTAAATCCGATCTTGATATTATTATTATTATTATTATTATTTTAATATAAATAGTTAATAAAAAAATTATTGCAATCTTTGATACGATTAACATAAAATTATCTTCATAAAATGTAAATGTTGTCGATCCTTCGTTAACCAAATTATTTTAATTGTCGTTCGAATTAGACGATCTTAAAGAAACGATACCTGCCTTACGTTAACATATTAATTTGCAAAAAAAAAAAAAAAAAAAAAAAAAAAAAAAAAAACAAGAAAACAAATGTTTATTTGTAACAGACAAACAAAACAAAAAAATGCAAAATACTACTAACAAGGTGACAAAAAAACTTGTCGAATTATTATCATAGAAAAGCGATGGGGGGAAGGGAGGGGTGGGTGAGTGGGGATCTGAGCGAGAAAGAAAAAAAAAAACATCAGAGAAATTAATCTAATCTCCTTTAAGTAAGAATTTTCGATGATTAGATATATTCTTACGAGGAAAGCAGAAGAAGAAGAAGAAAAAAAAAAAGAAAGAAAAAATAAAATAAAAGGAAAGAAAGGAAACGAGGAATGAACTAAGACGAGATGTAAACAAATAATGTGTGTCGATGATAAAAGGTGTCAATAAACAAAAATTTAAATAGGGAAAGAAAAGAAGAAGAAGAAGAAAAAAAAAAGATAAACTTCACGTTCTTTTAACTCGAACAAACGTCACACGAGTTTCGCGAAAATGTTCAATTTTTGATATATATATATATATATATATATATATATATATATAATCGGTTGGTTCATAATCAGATCGGTTGACATATCTGACATTTTGATTTACGAATTTTCTCTTCGCCTTCATTTTTATACGAACACTTGTCCCTATCTCTCTCTCTCTCTTTCTCTTTCTCTCTCTCTCTCTCTTTCTGCCAAATAAAATACAAAAGATGAATTATAACATGATTAATAATAAATAACCAATGATATCTTGAATTTTCATTACTTTCATTAATATTTAATTAATACACTTGTATATCAAATAAAATTCATTTAATGGTAAAGTAAAACCACGATATGTTTATTATTTCACGAACAATAAATTATATTAATTAATTTATTTTGTTCAATCGAGAGAAAGAGAGAGAGGGAGAAAGAGAGAGAGAGAGAGAAAGAGAGAGAGGGAGAAAGAGAGAGAGAGAGAGAAAGAGGGAGGGAGTATATAATACCGTTAAGTTCCAAATAGCTTTCTATTTGCTTCTTCATCGCTAATTTCTAATACTCTTTTATAATCTCGATAGCATATTAATCAGTCTGTAATCATTTGCTTTTTTTATTTATTTTTTTTTTGCTTTTACTATCTTTTAGAATCGGTATTATCGTTGATATTTTTCCAACTCTCTGAACAGCAATCTTCTTTCAAAGTGTTATTTATTATTTCTAGAAATTCCTCATTTTTATTGCATAAAACACATAATTTAATATATCATTAGTTTATTCCCTCTTAAGTTCCTCACTTTGTTTACTAAACAAATATAATACACATGTTGCACGATTAGATCGTTCAAAATATTTAAACGTTTTATCACGTGATATATTGATAATGATAAATTTCTCAGTTGTATCGTTAAATATATATTAAAAAAGAAAAGAAAAGAAAAAGAAAATGGAAAAAAAAGAAGAAGAAGAAGAAGAAGAAAAATGGAATCTTTTAATTGATATTAAAGATAGGTAATAAGTAGATGTTTTTTACAATTGTAGGTGTTATTAAATTTTTGCATAAGCCGCATAATTTGCAATACCGCAACGATTTTTATGTCTTGCCAATCGCATGTAACCACCCTCTCCCCAATGTTCACCCCACCAATTCTTCAAAATCCATTCGGTTGGTGTATATCCAATGATTAGTATGGCATGATTTACTATGTCGGAGGTACATGCAACGTCATCGTAAACACCTTGACTGTAAATTCATTTTTATTTCAATTTAAAATTCAAGTTATATATATATATATATAAACATAATTAATAATAATAATAATAATAATAATAATAATAATAATAATAATAATAATAATAATAATAATAATGATAATAATAATAATAATAGTAGTAATAATTTTTTTTAATGAAATTGAAATATATTATTATGGGATATTTTTATTAAAGATATTCAATTTTTATTGTTTTTATATTGTAATGAAAATCGTGATTTTATTAAGCTAGAAATGTACACACACACACACACACACACTTGTATTTATAATTTTTAAATATATATATATATATATATATATATATATATATATATATATATCTAACATATGATATAAGAAAATTAATATAATTTTATGATATAATAATTATATATTATATATTATTTATTATATATATATTTATGTATATATAGTTGTGCATGCATACGTTCGAGAAAATAAAAATGCAACAATCATTACATGTTTTATTCTTTAAAATGATATGAGTTCGATGACTTACAAATTCAGCAAACTCATCGATAAAATTCGCAGTACTTATTTCTTTTCTTTTCTTTTATTTTTTGTTTTTCTTTTTCTTTTGTTTTTTTCTCTCTCTCTCTCTCTCTCTCTTTTTTTTTTTCAAGGATGCCATCACTTTCTTAAAAAGAATAAAATGGATGAAAATGATTGCGTAAGTCTCGATAATATTTCTGTCTTATATGAAAATATTGTTAAATACAATGTATACGTTTTAACCCGATAAAGGCCACGCTTTTTTAAAGAAAAAAAGAAAAAAAAATCATTGCGACATATAATATGTTAAAGTTAATTGACTTAAAAATATGATGAAATCGACCACCAACGTTGAAATTGTATTGTGGTTTGTTGTAATTGGGAAATTCTTTCTTTTTATTATTATTATTATTATTATTATTATTATTATTATTATTATTATTATTATTATCATCATCATTAGTCCAGGGTTAATGAATCGAGGTTGATAATATTATCAGTTTTATCTGGATTTAAGTATAATGAAATGAAAAATTTAATATATTTGTGTATATGTGTGTGCGTGTATGCGTAAATATTTTGTATGTAAAAACTTGTTTTTCCAAGCGCATATTATTACTATGCAAATATTACATTAGACATATTGTTTTTTTATTTTTATATAATTTAATATATACACGTATACATACAAACATCGTATATACATATATATATATATATATATATATATATATATATATATATAACTACATAAAAATATATCGTACGATATGAACAAATAATTATATGATATATTATATGTAAAATATGATATACCTATATAATCCAAATATAATGGTAGACCTTATTTTTTTATTATTCAAATAATGGAAATTTTTTTGTTTATGATTTATTATATTTATACATGTCGTAAAAAAATATATGTCATATGAAAAATATTAAAGAATATTTGTCAAAAAAATTAGGCGATATGTCATTCATGTATGTAAATATCATATTGCATTCATTACGAATTATCTTTAGACTTATCCGAATAATGGAAATTTTCTTTCTTTTTTATACGGCTTTTATTTTATATTTATATATATAAATATATATTTATATGCAATATAATAAATTATATATAATCAAAATAATAATTTTTAAACAAAATAATTTTGTTTGTTTTATATGGTTTATTATATCTAAATATAATGTCAATACATATACATACACACAAACACACACAATATTATTATTATTTTATATAATAAATCAATACGTATAAAAATTGTGACATCGTATGTAAATATATCGTATGTATATAATAATAATTAATATTATTATCAATAATTATAATAGTATTGTAATTAAAATTGAATATTTTCGTTATTATCAATAATATTTTCTTTTATTATTATAATTATATTTTAATAATAATTAATTAATAATAATACGTGCATATATCGAATGGTTATTTATTTTTATTATATATGTGTATATATAAGAAGTGAGTTTACATTCTTTTTTTTTTCTTGAAAATTAAAAATACGTACGTATTATTTTATATATACATATATATGTAATATATACATATACTATTTATATATACATATATATTTTATAAATACATGTACATATAATATATATACACATATAAATAAAGAAAATATTTAGTCCACTCAAAGAGTTTCCATCCGAAAGAAAAATAATTTTGAAAATACATTTACTCACTGATAGAGCTGGAAGGTCTTCGGGTTCGCATTTATTGATGCCGCTACAGGACCAATTGTCGCAATAGCTACTTCCAATGCTTTTTCATCACGTGCTGGTAAAACTGCCCATGAAGTTATATTAACGACACTGTGATCCTTTATGAAATTACATTGACCTTGCTAATAATCATAAAAAGAGATTTTCATTAGTAACATTAATTAAATAATATCTGTTCGTTTGAAAAATTCTTAACATTATAACAACAACAACAACAACAACAACAATAACAACAGCAACAACAAATAATTTTTATTACTTAATTTTTAAATAAATTTTTGTCCTTTTTTTCTCCCATTTAATACACATCGAAATTTATTGATATTGCTTCCACGAACGTTTTTTTTCTTTTTTTTTTTTTTTTTTTTTGAAAATATAAATTCATCGAAATTGTTCATATTTTTATTTTTATATGACGTATACAAAAATACAAAAATGACGTATACAAGAATAAATAAAAAAAAAAAAAAAAAAAAGAAAAAAAAAAGAAGGAGAAGAAGAAGAAGAAAATAAGAAACGTTTTGAAATACTATTTTAATAAGTTTAATAACATTTCAAAGATATTAAATTAAATTCCGTCATATGTCAGACGAGTTTTCGATTACATCATCGAAACATCAGAACTCAACACAAGCATAACAGAATATTCTTAAATAAATTCAATCAAATGAGATAATTGTCAACGGAAATATAAATATTATTTTTGCTTGTACATGCACATATATGTTGTTGAATTGGACATTTCGTATTCATGCGTGACCGATAATGAAGAAAAAGAAAAAAAAAACAAAGGAAAAAGAAAAAGATAAAGAAAGAAAAAGCAGAGAAAACATATATTATTGCAAAAATAAACTGGCCATTGCATAAAATTTCAAGAAATTCGAACGAAAATATACAACCAGTTTCATTGCAACGAAGAGAGAGAGAGAGAGAGAGAGAGAGAGAGAGAGAGAGAGAGAGAGAGAGAGAGAGAGAATAATTTAAAATAAAAATCTACAGTTGCATCATGCACACGCTTGAGAGATCACTGTAATCTATGCATATATACGAGCGAAAGGATTAATCATAACATACATTTCATTCAACAATTTTGATAAACTTTCAAATCCGCTTTCAAGATAAATTTTATGCGGAGGAAAAAAAAAATATATAAATAAAAAAAAACAAAAAAATGTCAAGCTTTTCGCTAACATTATTTATATGTATATTAATTTTCATTATTATTATAAATATCTATTTATATATTAGCATATTATTATTATGCACATCTATTTATATAAACATATTATTATTATACATATAAACATATATATAACATGCATAATAACATATACATTATTATATATATTATATATATTATATATATTATATATATTATATATTTTATATATGTATATATATATATATATATATATATATATATATATATAAAATAAATGAAATTATGAATTCTTATAAAAAGAAAAAATATAATAATTATAATAATAATAATAATAATAATAATAATAATAATAATAATTCCATAATAATTTTTCTGAATTGTTTTTTCTTTTTTAAATGTCAAAAAGAAGAAGAATTAAAAAAAAAAAAGAAAAACACAATGAAACAGAAGAAAAGAAATGTAAGGAAAAAGAAACAAAAAGAAAAAAAAAAGAATAAAAAGAAAAAAGTAGAAAAATAAATAAATAAAAGTAATGACAGAAGGAAAAAAAGACAAATCAATTATACAAATTGATAATGATAATATCGATTGGAATAATATTACATACTTTCCCTTTGTAAGGATACATGTTTTGCGGCATGAGTCCTTTCGATTTCTCAAGGTATCTCAGGGTATTCCTGAGGGAACCACCATTGCAACCAATATTCCCAGTTATCGTACTGCAATCAACCAATTGCTGTTCACTCAATGGTATTAGCTTGCCAGTCTGTTTAAATAACTGGGCCTCTATCGTGCCAGCTATTGAATATGCATAACAGCTTCCACATTTCATTTGATTCACTGGCTTCGTCACAAAGCCTAGTTCACGCCAATCCAAATGAGACGGTACGAGTTTAGGATCTTGCAAGGCCAAAGAGACCATCTCGTCGTCGGGCAAACGACGCCTTCTACTTGGCATTAGTTTTATCTTAGATCGTATTTTGCATAGAAGAAGAAGGAAGAAAGAAAAAAGAAACAAAAAAAAAAAAAACAAACAAGATTTAAATTTAAACATTTCTATTTTAATATATCGTTAAGTTTTAATTTTTATTATTGTGACTTATATCAAATGGATAAATGATTTATTAGTTTATAAGGATTATTAATGAATAGATCATTGATCGGTCTATGAATCGTAATTATTGGATAGATGATGAATATAAATATATATATATATATATATATATATATATATATATATATATATATAGAGAGAGAGAGAGAGAGAGAGAGAGAGAGAGAGAGAAAGAATATAGAGAAGATAGATAGATCATATATTTATAATGATTGTAGACTAAATGATAGATCTATAGGGAATATAGATGATGATATCATAGATATGATAAATAAACAATAGTAGGATTATTTATAAACAGATCATAGATTTGTTATGATTATAGGATAGATGATAGATTTATAGAGATTGTAGGCAGATAGATCATGAATCTATAGGATAGATCTAGATTGATTATCGATGTATATAGAATAGATTTATAGTGATTATAAAAAGATGAGTCTATAAATATTGTAGATTAATAGATCATAGATCTGTGAAAATAATTTATAAAGATTATAGATAGAGGTTATAGATATATTGATCGTGGATCTATAGGATAGATTGATTTTGCAGATGTTACAAAGAAATAGATTATAGATCTATAGTAATAAAAAGTTAATGATTCAATGCTCTATAGAAATTATAGTTAGATTTATAAGATAAATAATTTTTTTTAATACAAGAAAATATAAACATATATATATATATATATATATATATATATATATATTAAATAAATAAATGTTGTATTAATTATTAAATTATTATATTAATTTTGTCATTAAAAAATTCGACTACTATCTGATTTAGTTGATTTAGTAAATAAAAATAATAAATATATAATAATAATCATAATAATGATTGTTACGGCAAAAATTTGATTATAATTATTTTAATAGTAATTAATTCAGATTATAAAAAAAAAAGATCGATTTTCAATCGAAGAATACACGTATGATCGTATAATGTTTTTTAATTTTTTTTTCAATAATCATAGAAATTATTTAAATTTAAAACAAAAATAACGAAGAAAAAAGAAAAAAGAAATTTGAAAATAGAAAAAGATATTGAAAGATGAATTAATTGCTTCTATAAATAATATAAGAAAATCAATACATATTAATTTGAATATTTTCAATAATTTTAACTATACACTTGTTACAACATTTATTCATATAAATTGTTATATGTGTTGGTATACATAAATATGTATATATATATATATATATATATATATATATATATATATATATATATATATATAACCGAATATAAGATTTAAGCGAATCTTAAACAATCTATCTTGTAATCGAAGATCTACAATATATATATGGCATCTTTAACAGGAGTAAATAAATATGCATGTATGTATATATGTATATATGTATGTATGTATATAGTTCGATCGGTAGATAGATCGTCTTACGTTCGCTCTCAACTCTATGTTTCCATTACAACGAATGTGAGAAAGGTGTAATAACACGAAGCACCAAATTTATGGATGCTTTCTAAATAAGCTATCTCGGTTTAGTTCTTTACTCTATGAATAATTTATAGAGCCCGTTGTACATGATAACAAACCGTACACGATCGTAAGAAGTTTTATAATATTATGAACGACGAAACATCCAATATGTCTCTTTCAGTATTATATATAAATACATATATACAGACATACGATAATATATGTATATATGTATATATAATATCGTAATTATTTTAATAATAATAATATTAATAATTTAATTATTGTATTAATATATAAATATATATATAATATATATTTGTTCACATATATAATTTATATATTAATATATGTAATTATAATTACTATATTAATATATAAATTATTAATATATAAAATGCATAATTTATGTATACCAATTCCATAATTTTTTTTTTCTTTTTTTTTTTTTTTTTTTTTTTTAAAGAATAATCGAAGACTTTCATTTATGTATGATATTTCATTTATTTGAAGATTACTATTGGAAATTCATACCAACCATTTTTCGAACGTATTGTTGAGTGCTTAGATCTGCTATATGGTTGTCTCGTAACGTGTAACCATGGTGTCCCGCTGCGGCCATTAAATTGTGTTCGTAAATTTTCACGAGATTTTGCTCCCACTTGATGCGTCTCGTATTGTCGAGATTTCCGCTGTAAGTCTTGTTGAATTGTGCCTGTAGTTTTGTCGGGGACGAATGATGCTCCATTAATTTTTCTTCTTTTTTTTTTTTGTTTTTTGTTTTTTTTTTTATATATATAAATAAATTCCTTATGTCCAAGTTTGTTATCGAGTTAATACGTGGGTTTTTTTTGCGCGATAATATACCAACATAATATTAACGCTAATATATAATTAACAAGTTTTACATTGGAATTTTGCATTTTTTTTCTTTTGTTATCTTTTTTATTAAAATATCAAAACATCATATCATTCGATTTATCCAATGGTATTATTTTTTTGTTGATATTTTTCTATTAATACAAATTTACTTCGTATATGGATAATCGATAGTATTTTATGAATATTTCAAGTCTTAAGCGTTAGAATTCTTCTCCCATTTTATTTATTTATTTATCTTGTTTTTTTTTTTTTTTTTTTTTTTTTTTTTTATTTATTTCTTGAATCTCTAACGTCATACCAATATCAATTCACAATTTTTGCATTATAAGAATCTCTCAGTTTTGTTTTATTTTATTAATTAAAATGTTTATGTGATGTATTTGTTCGATAAAAAAAAAAAAAAAAAAAATTAATATTTTTTTTATTTCTTCACTTTATTTTTTTTTTTTTTTTCTTTTTTTTTTGTAGATTATATTATTGCATTAAGAACGTTACCTTGTAAGCCCGCCAATAGTCGTCGAGTTTACTGGATATCTTCGGTGGTAAATGTTTGTTTTTATTAAACATCTGGTATCCTCCTTTCACTCTTAATAAAATTAATATGAAAAATGTGAAACAAAAGATCGATCGAAAACGATTCATCATCGTTGGAGCGTTGTAAAAGACGAACTGAATTCTTAAAACCAACTTTGATCTCATTTTTTTTCAATATGTTTTTACGATTTCAAGAGTCAAGTATCTTGATGCGTGTCAGCAAAATTTGTAAAATTACGCCATCGAATATAGTCCGTAATAAATTTATCGTAAATTTATTACATATTTACGTATACATATATATATATATATATATATCTATACATACATACATATACCTATATAAAAGTGTTAGTAAACATGAGAAAGTTTTTAGTATGTCATGAATGTATTAATTATTATATATTATGAATATATTATAGTATATCATGAATTTACTAGTTTATACGTATCAGTATTTATTTATTCATATTAATTTTATACTTTATTTCTTGTTTTTTTTATTCTTTTTTATTTTTTTTTTTTTTTTTTCTTTTTTATTATTATTAATCTTACATTTTCTTCTACAAATTGCTTCTACAAATACAGACACACACACATATATGTATATATACATAAATGTTGTGTTGCTATAGTGTTATAGTTTGTAAGAGACGTTTGCAAGATTATGAAGATGAGAGATAAAGGAAAACAAATTGAAAGAAAAACATTGCATTGCTGCTTTTAGCATCCAAAAGTGCATCGTATTATTTTTTTTTTCTTTTCCTTTTTTTTTTTTCATTTTTATTTTTCCGAGAAATGATGCGCGTTTCTTTTTGTTAGTTTCAATATTGTACTTGCGTATTATCAACAAAACGTACACATGCACGAATGTATGTGAAATTACAGAAGCGAGGAATTGTTTCGTTTCGTAAATACGTCGTCGTTAACGATACAAAAATTTTTATGTTTCATCGATCGCGTTTCATAAATTTCTATTTCTTCTTTTTTCCTTCGTTTTTTTTTTCCTTTTATTTTTTAACTTTTTTTTTTTTTTTTTTAATATCCATTAATCTCGTAAGAAACGTCGTAGGGTAAATAAAATTGTTTTTCATATTTCTTGCATTCATTATCGTTATCTGTCAGGTAGTTTTACGATAAGGATTCGTCGTTGTTCGAAATACATATATTCATACGAATTTTCTCGGCACAAAATTTCAATATTTTTAATTGCACATTTTGGACATTTTTTTATATATTTAAAAAAAAAAAAAAAAAAAAGACGCGTTTCAGCCGAAATAGAATATTACCTGGAAATTGTTTCTTTTTCTTTTTTTTTTTCTGCTAATTTTTCTTTCTTGCTTTTTCTTTTTCCTTATATAGTTAATGAAAATCGAACGGTCGAAGAGATTATGAAAAGTTCAAAGAAATTTATTAGTAAATTTGTAACATTTTTTATGTTCAACAGTTGTTTTTATTCATTGATAAAATATAAACAATATATTACGTAATTGTGGAAGAAGATATAATATTAATAATTTATTTAAACAATAATATTTTATCAAATCTTCAATCTTATTATTGAATGTCGAATATACTTATAATTAAATTCTCTCTCTCTCTCTCTCTCTCTCTCTCTCTCTCTCTCTCTCTCTCTCTCTCTCTCTCTCTCTCTCTTTCTTTCTCTTTCTTTTTCTTTTCCTCTCTCTCACTCACTCATTCATACATAATATAAAATTGTACAATAATACAAATAATTTATTTGAACGAAAATCTCACAGGAACGGCTCAATCTTGTTGTTATCGAACGTATATCATAATTACATTTATGTACGTACCGATCGTTTTAATTAAAGAAAGAACAAATAATAATTTTTAATTACTTTGTTCATTTTAAACAATAGTCGTACGTCAGTGTTAACAATAAATTTATTATTTTTAAATTTCCCGGTAATGTTTAATAAGAAAAACATCAAGATATTCTAAAACGAGCGATAGAGAGGAAGAGAAAGAGGGGGTGAGAGAGAGAGAGAGAGAGAGAGAGAGAGAGAGAGAGAGAGAGAGAGAGAGATGAACGAGCGTGGTACACACAAGCGCCGGGAGATGGTGCTAATGATGACGATCGGAGACCAAAGCACTTGCGTTTGCGCATGCGCATTATTCCTCCGCGATACGCGTAGTAATCATTCGAGATGGCGTGTTTCGGCCGCTGATCATAGTTCCCTAATAAACGCACGCATACGCGCGTTTAATATTTTCTTTCTTTCTATTTCGAGATGGTTTAACCGGCACGTTTCTATATTACGTCGGCATAAGTCGGTAGAGTTCGCTACGTGTGATCGAGGATAAAATCCGAGGTGATGGGGCTCTCGATCATCGTTGATTCGACGCGCTTCCCGATAGGATCGAACGGATCCTCGTCGATGCTCGTTCGTGCAAAAATTCTTGAAGTTTAACGAGATCTTTAATATATATATATACATATATATATATATATATATATATATATATTATTTATCGTTTTTTATCTTTTTCTTCTTTTCTTTTTCTGTCTCTCTCTCTCTCTCTCTCTCTCTCTCTCTCTTTTTCTCGTTTCAATTCAAGTCTATTACTTCGAGTATGATTATCGTTAATTTTATAACATTTCAAACGATACTTTATCTTATCTATATTTGAATACTATACGTTCGTTGCATCTTCGTTCTTTGACGTACTCGTTGAGTATATTAAAATACTATTCTTGAATTATTATTGTACAACTTTTTTTTTGTATTGTTATTAATTCAGTAATTTGAAAAATGATAAATATAGACTCGTCGAATCATTATTATTTATGTAATAATACTCATAAGAAAGTTAAAAGACTATTTCCCCACTTTCTCTCTCTCTCTCTCTCTCTCTCTCTCTCTCATTCAAATTATATATTACAAAAATATTCTTCTTATTAATTTAATAATTTTTAAATGATTCTCAGTTAAATTTATTCTCATTGTATACTCATTGCATCTTCAATTCTTAGCAGTAACTATGTCTCGAGTATAATAAAACGCAAAGATATTTCTCTCTCTCTCTCTCTCTCTCTCTCTCGTACCCATGTATTCGCGGTCTATCTTCCGCCCGCCACTGGTATCGTTACCCCCACTCTTATTACTCTCCTCCTTTTCTCTCTCTCTCTCTCTCAATCTCTCTCTCTCTTTCACTTTTTCTCTCTTTCTCTTTTTCATTTTATCTCTCTCACTCGCTTGCCTCTCGTCACAGCGTATAGTTCGACGAGGCGCGCGCGCGCGAGCGGACGAGCGAGAGCGGTCGGTTCGCACAGTGCGCGCTGGCAGCGCGCACACGCGCGCGCTCAGTGATCGCGATTCGCGACATCCCGCGGGACTGGGAGTCGTCCGCCGGCAGCTGCGGCCAATAATCTTTAACTTTTCTTTTCTTTTGTTTTTTTCTTAATTTATTTTTTCCCCCTATTCTTTTTTCTTTTTGTTTTTTCTTTTCCATTTTTTTTCCTTCCGTTCTCTCGTCGCGGGCGCGCGTGCGCGAGCGCGCATTCCCCCCTCCCTTTTTTGGTTTCTCTGTTTCCCTGTGTTCCTTTGATTCTTTTTTTTTTGTCTTTTCATATTTTTTTCCTCCCCTCCAATTTTTCTCCTTGTTTCGTTCTAATACGCGTCTTCGTTTTTTCGTTTTTTTGTTTTCTTTTTTTGGTTTTGTTTTTTCTCTCTTCTCGAAAGAATTTTTCGAGGTTAAATTACGCTTTGTTGTTCGGTTAAAAGAAAAGAAAAGAAAAGAAAAGAAGAGGAAAAGAAAAGAAAACAAAACAAAAGACAAAATCGACGCCATGTTGTTGATGTGCGACAGAGGAGGATAATATACAAAATTGAAGAGCGAGAGTGGGAGAGGGAGGCAGAGAGAGAGAGAGAGAGAGACAGACAGAAAAAAAAAGTAAGAAGATGAAGAAGAGAGAGATGGAATGATCATTTTCGAAAGGAGGAAACGTCCGCGTGTTAAAGAGAGAGAGAGAGAGAGAGAGAGAGAGAGAGAGAGAGAGAGAGAGAGAAAGAGATATATCGAGTTATAACCTTGTTTACGAAGAAAGAAAGTGTATCTACGAGAAAACGAGCTTTGTAAAGTAAAGTGGGGGGGAGGGGAAGGAGAAACAAAAAGGAAAAGAAAAAAGAGAAACAAAAAGAAAGAAAGAAACAAAGAAAAGGAAGAAAAACCGAGAATCTTACCCTCCCCCCTCCTCCATCCCCATCGTGCACCAACGTCGTCCTCCTCTCTGACCCCATTTCCTTCTCCCCACCCTGTACCATCCGTTTTTCTTTCTTCTTTTCTTCTTCTTTCCTTTTTCGATCTCTCCTTCTGTTAGAATGGACGAATCTGGAATCGACATGGGATTCGATCTCGCCGCCCTTACCGATATCGACACAACGAATGATCAACACGGATTTGGTGAGGACGATTTCGAACAGGCATTATCCCTACTCTCGACCACTACGAAAGATTTTATGTATTACGAGTTGAAGAGCCGCGCTCCGGACACCGGCAGGTACGTGACTGACTTAGTACAACTTTTAAAATTGTTTCGAACGACGCGCGGGCAACTTTGTTACATTCGACTTTTGCGCATGCGCATGCGATATTAACCTCCCTCCGTTCATCCATCTCCTTTTATTTTCTTTTGTTTTCTTTTGTTTCATTCTGTTTACTTTTCTTTCTTTCATTTTTTCCTTCCCTTCCTTCCTCACTCTTTCTCTTGTTTTTTTTTTCTTTTTTATCCTATGCCCTCTTTATCTTTTCCTTTCTCACTTTCTCTTTCTCTCTCTCTCTCTCTCTCTCTCTCTCTCTCTCTCTCTCTCTCTCTCTCTCTCTCTCTCTCTCTCTCTCTCTCTCCATATTTGTTTTTATTTTAGTCGAATTAATAATCGCACTTTTTCTTATTTTTTTTTTTCTTTTATTTTTTTCTTTTCATCATTTTTATTCCCTTTTAAGATTAAATTTGTTTTCTCCTCGGCACGTGCTATTATATCTTATTGTGCGATGATAAAAGTTTCGACCGAGATAGTCGCTTATTTATTTGGTTCTTTTTCCCTTTTTTTTTTCTCTCTCTCTCTCTCTCTCTCTCACTCTAATATGATTTTGGAGTTAGAAATTTTGTTTAATTGGTTTTTTTTCCTTTTTAAAAATGCTCACATTTTTCTTTTTTAATTTACGAAGAAGTTTTTTAATTGATTCAGATTTTTATTTTCACTTTTATATGTTCCCTCTGTCGTCGAATTTTAAATAATAATTTTTAATTTCTTTCTTTTTCCTTCTTACATTCCTTGCAATTGTTCTCTTTTTCAGATGAAATTCGTTTTTTTTTCTCACGATCTTTTCAAGATAATTAAAGTTCAGACGAATTCGTTTCGTTTTTATTTTTATTTCTTTTTTATTTTTTTATTTTTTTTTTATTTTTTCTCGTTTTAATTACGTTCGAACTTATTATTTATTATTATTATTATTCTTAATTTTTTTGTTTTTATTAATTTTCTTCCTACATGAAAAATTTAATGCTCTTGAAAATTTTTATCCTCTTACGTATTGATTGGGCCAAAAAATTACGAGAAGACATTGAACATTCTATTAATCATTTTCGTTGGACTGACCCTTTTTTATCTTCCTTCAACCCCCATCTGTCCCCTCTGCCCCCTTCTCACCTCCATATCGCAAACCTTCTATTACGCATGCGCAAAGAGTCTTCGAAATGGAGCGATGGTTGATTTTTTTATATCATTTGAGAATTTTTGGCTAAACATATGATTTATTTATATCTTTAAGAAATAAAGAGTTTCTTTTTACGAGACGCGTAGGATATGTCTTTAACGTTTACTATTTTATCCTATAACATTAGATGTCAAATTAAAATTCTTTGAAACGAAATGAAAATGGAAAAACGTTGGTTAGGAATGCTCGACGAGGTACGAAAGAGACAAATGGTTCGTGAATATATAAAAGTATGCATATTTAAAACAAACGATTAACTCAAATGACAGAACATAACGAGGATGGAATTGTTAATAGAAACGAGTCTTGACTGAGAGAGAGGGAGTCGGACTCGCGGTAAAGTGGAATCATCGACGTAATCGTAATCTAACTAATACAATAATAAATATACGCATAAGATCGGGAACGATATAATCAACTTTAATTACGTACGAAACCATCAAGAACATTAGACGCACAAAGCCATGTTTAAAGGGGTAGACGGTATAAAATTACAAAAGAAAGGAAGAAAAAAAAAGTAACAAAAAAAAAAAGATTTAATAATAATAAATTATAGATGATCGATCATAAATGAATGAAAGCATTGTGTTCATTGATTCGATTTTTCTATTTATACGTTTCATCATTACGTAATAAAATTCTACTAAACGATCATGTTTCCAGAGTTAAAGCGTTAAAATGTTAACCGAGCTTCGAGTTGATTAGTTTCGACATCTAAAGAAGAAAAAGAAAAAAAAAAAAGAAACGGAAAAAGAAAAACAGAATAGAAAAAATGAAAAGAGAAATAATAATAACTTTGTTATATCGTCTAAAATCGTATTAAACGATCAATAATAGTTATGTGTGTGTATGTGCATATTTATATATATATATATATCATGCTTATATATACGTATGTATGTGTTGATGTGTGTATATATTTATGTATGTATGTATGTATGTGTATATATATATAACTACAGTGCTAATAGTTTTCTCTTGTGGAACTTTGCCAAGTTTTAATACGACTGAAATTTCGTTGTTTCCTATACATATATTGTATATATGCATATATATATATATATATATAATATAAATATATAATATATATATATATATACGAAGAATAGGGAGCGAAAATTTGTTGATGATTTTATTTAAGATTTGTTTGATTTTTTTTTTTTTTTTTTTTTTTTATTAAATAAACTAAAATTAATTTATATTTTATTTAATTGAAAACCAATTACTTTCTTTTTTTTTTCAATAATTTTAAATTTCTTTAAAAAGAAAGAAAAATCATTTGAAAAATCGATTTTTAATCTCGAATCTACGAAACTTTTTGACCCCGTCTGTCTGTATATATGTTTCTCGTAACATATGTTTGTATGAATTTCGAAATTTTTCGATTTGATTTTAAATATCACGAAAAGTTTGTAGATATTTTTTCAACAAATTAAATATGAACTATGAATGAAGTTAACATTTTTGTTCAAAGCTTAATTCTATTAGTTTCTTATCATATATAGCGTGTGTCCGATTAAAATTTAACAATTTTACGTTTATATTAATTGTTTAATCATTGTATATTGTTTAATTATTGTTTATCAGTTTGAAACATTTCGTTGGTCTTCGATTAAATGATTTTGCAACGATAAATGATGATTTTAATTTAATTGTATGAAAATGTACGCGCCACAAGCGCAGACGCACACAGAAATGTGATTCGAATTAAATGGAAATTGGAAATCTATTATTGAAATCGGTACACCCTGTATATTTGTGTATTCAACTTGGAACACGCAGGTCTGTATTATTCTTGATAAAAAAAAAAGGAAAGAAAGAAAAAAGAAAAAAGAAAATAAAAAAATTTGTTGAATTCGTAGAGCGTTCCCTTCTAACCTCGTTTTTTCTTCTTCTCTTCTTTTTTTTCCTTTTTTTTTTCATTTCTTCTCTTTTTTCTTTCCTTCTTTTTACATTTTCGTTTACACGGGTTCATCGAACGAGAACAATGCATTCCAAAAAAAAAAAAAAAAAAAAAGGAAGAAAGAAAAAAAAAAGAATCCCTTCACAGGGTTCACTTTTTTTCCCTTTTATTTTTGATTTCTCCTTTTTTCTTTTTTCCTTCTCTCTCTTTCTCTCTCTCTCTCTCTCTCTCTCTCTCTCTTTCTCTTTCTTTTTCTCTTTCTCTTTCTCTTTTTTTTGGTCCTATCCTCTACCCACCCATCCACCCATTCTCTTCTCTCCCTTCGCTCTTATTCGGATACCTTCCCGATTTTTTGATTTTCGAAGGCTGTACTACGAGACTAGTGGAATATATAGTGGATTGAAAAATTTATTGTTTAGAATCAAAAACTTTTTCTCCATTCCTTTTTCAATTTCTTTTTTAGTCCTCTTTTAAAGTTAATCCTACAAATGTATTTTTTGTATTTTGTATTCTTTCTTCCACGTTCTATTTTTATTTTATTTGAATTTATTGTATTTTTTGTAAAACCGTCTTTTCTTTTTCTTTTCTTTTTTTCTTTTTTCTTTTTTTTTTTTCTTCTTTTTATTTTTTTTTTTCAGAAACAGAATTGTTTACTTTTTATTTTTTTTTTTCATAAACAGAATTGTTTAGTACAATAAGATCGATTTATCGTTGGTTTTGATTTATTATCGAATTTGACGTCTCCATGATTATTTACGCTTTTATCCTTTAGATTTATTTCCTGTTATTTCTTTTCTTTTTTTTTTTTTTTTATGTTTTTCATTTTTACTTTTATTTTTATTTTTTTTTTTTATTTTTATTTATTTACTTATTTACTTATTTTTTTTCTAATTATTCTCTACGCCACGTGATATAGTATCATCATTTTGGTTTTCATTGTTTTTAAAAGATAGAAAGGAAAATCATTCGGGGAATTGATTTCTAATGATTTTCTAGATTGCTATCGTGTTAGATTTTATGAAAGAGACAAAAATATTCATTCTGATATTGATCCTAAAAAGACAATGTATATGTCATTGTAACTTTCGATTACTATTGGTATTTTTGTATTTATATAAATATAAAATTTGCATCGATCTGTTCGTATTTACGAGTATAAAAATTTCATGGAACAATTTTTTTCAATTTTTATTTTTATATCTATTTTCGAAGAAGATAAAGAAAAATGAAAACACGTAAATCTTTTATTAATGCGTATGAGATTAAAAAGGTTAATTCATAAATTTTCAAAATTTCAATGTTAATTAATTATAAATAACGGCGACAACTAATTGCGTAATATTAATTATGACAAAAAAAAAAATGGAAGAAAAACAACAGAGAATAGAAACAAATCTATTATCGACGTTTTAAAAATATAAAAAAAAAAAAAAAATGCATATGCGAATATTCTAAAAATATCAATAGTAAAAAAAAAAAAAAGAAAAAAAAACCAACTAGTTCTTGAACGTTATATAGTCAAGTCTTTTTTACCGAGGAAAAATCTTATCTTTTCTATTTCTCTCTCTCTCTCTGTTTTTTTTTCCTCTTCTCTTCCTTTATCTTTTTCTTTATGGAAAAATCGAATTGTGTGGAATGTCGTTCATTTAACGACAATCATGTAATGTTTCTTTTTGTGACAATTCACAAAATGCATTGAGTCATGCTTCGAAAGCGTTAAAGAAGACGCGTACCCGCGGTATTAATAGTTTTCTATTTTCAGCTCATTATCCGGAATCAGGGTTGTCTAATTCAACACGTTACTTTACCTATTGGCCTAAACGAATAGAAAAATTATGTTTCATCATTTGACATTAGTATGTTTATTTTCTATTTTTCTTTCTCTTCATTACACACACGCACATGCAAACGCGCGCGCGCGCGCACACACACACGCACACACGAACACACACACACACACACACACACATATATATATATATATATAAACAAATGAATTTTATTATAAAGCGATCATTCGAATATAAAGATTTTTCAATTAAAATTTTTATTGATCGATCATGCTTATATATACGTGTATGTATATGTCTATACATGCGTATGTGTGTGTGTATGTCTATGTTTATTTATTCTTTTTAATTTATTGTTTGTTAGAAAAAAAAAAAAGAAAAAAAAAACGAATGAATTTTATTATAACGTGATCACTTGAATATAAAGATTTTTCAATTAAAATTTTTATTGATCGAACATGCTTGTATATACGTGTGTGTGTGTGTGTGTGTGTGTGTGTGTGTGTATGCGCGTGCATGTATTTATTTATTCTTGTTAATTTATATTTATTAGAAAAGAAACAAAGGAATTTTTTTTATTACACGATAGTTTAGCTTAATATATATATATATATATATATATATATATATATATATATATATATGTATTTATAATGTTTAATGTACTATTTCTTGATTTTATTCGTTATAATAAAAATAAAATAATAAAAGTACACACACACACAGACACACACACACACACACACACACACACATATATATATATGTATATGTGTATACTTGAAGATATATAATTTCTTTGACTAGTAATAAGATTTTTACGAGATTCGTAAAAACATAAACGATCAACAGAGATTGTTAACGTAACCCAAACGCGTTGCGGAGCTGTCTCGTTGAGAGTAAATTATTGACGGTGAGATCATCGTAACAGTCGTGATTACGAGTCTCTTGTAAGAGAATATATATAACGCGTGTGTCAAGATACATAGAAATTTGTTTCAATTGGTCCTACATCTACAATCATAATCAAATACATCTATGTAGATATGTATGTCCAATCGAT
Source organism: Vespa mandarinia (assembly GCF_050613455.1). NCBI lineage: Eukaryota > Metazoa > Arthropoda > Insecta > Hymenoptera > Vespidae > Vespa > Vespa mandarinia. The sequence continues at coordinate 1,692,221 of NC_140826.1, read as the reverse complement.
GAGTCACTCTTTCTAACAATATTGACATTAAATACATACTTCCATACATATGTAAATATATATTGATATATTATGTATACATACATATACATATATATATATATACATATATATATATATACATATATATATATATATATATATAGATCATAAAGCTCTCTCCAGATATTCTTATCTTGGCATATATATATACATATATATATATATATATATATATATATATGTATATACTTTTTTCTTTTTTTAACTGAATGGATACACTTTCGTATAAGATTAAGCGAAATGAAAATTCGATTTCTTTCTTCGTTTGGGAAAAAAAGAAGAAACGATTTTTTGTTTGTCGATTTACCAATCTTGTTAGTGCGATTAAAAAAATGATATAACACTTCTTGCCCTCTGATTCGTTCGTTTATTTTATTGGAAAAAAGAAAAAAGAAAAAATAAAAATAAAAACGTTCGATTTGTTAGTGTTCATAAAGAAAAATCAAAAAAGGAAAGAAAAGAAAGGAACAAAGAAGTGATAGCAGAAAGAAAGAAAGAAAGAAAGAGAAAGAAAAAGAGAAAAAGATAGAGAGAGAAAGAGAGAGAGAGAGAGAGTTTGTTAAGTTGGTACGAATTTTTCATCGTGAAAAAAACTCGCAGCGTTTATTTTCTTTCAACGAAAGAAGCGACGTTCTTTCGGGAAGGGATTGCGAAAAAAAAAAGAAATAAAAAAAATAAAAGAAAAACAAGAACAAGAAACAAAAACTAAAGGGAAAAAGGGAAAGATACAGAACCAAAAGGAAAAGAAAAGAAAAAAAAAAAGAAAAAGAAAATATAGGAAAGAGATAATAAAAGAAAGAAGAAGAAGAAGAAGAAGAGGAGGAGGAGGAGGAGGAGGAGGAGGAGGAGGAAGAGGGGGAGGAAAAAATAAACTAAGAAATAAATAAAAGAAGCAAGTAGTTTCTTTTTTCTCTCTTTTTTTTTTTCTTTTCTTTTTTTCTCCCTCTTCTCCCCCCTCTTCCTCCCTAGAAGAGCCAGCCGTGATTACGGCAGGAGCTTTTGTTTTTACCAGGGAAATTATCCTTTAAGCATTTCACACACTCTACCAACGTTAAAAGAAAGTTGATTGTGGCGAAGTAATATATCTGGTTGTGTTTCCTCTCCCTTAACCACCATCTCCAACTTATCCCCCTCTAGCCCACACCATCAATCCCCTCACCTCTCTTCCGCCGTTCTCGTACGCGTACGGTTTTTCAAGGATAATCCCCTTTAGATCGTGAAAGAACGAGAAAGGAACCCTCCTAATCTCTTACACCATTCCACACATATCTAATCATTTCTTTTTTTTTTTTTTAATTTATTTTTTTTTCCTTCCTTCTTCTCCTCCTCCTCCTCCTCTTTCTCCTCTCCTTCTTCGTTTTTTTCTCTTTTTTTTCTCTTTTTTTTTCTCTTTTTTTTTTTCTCTTTTTTTTCCTCTATTTCTATTTTTTTCACAGATTACTACTACTATTACTATTACTATTACTACTTCTACTACTATTACTATTACTATTACTATTACTATTACTACTTCTACTACTATTACTATTACTATTACTATTACTATTACTACTATTACTACTACTATTATTACTATTACTACTACTACTGTTACTACTATTACTACTACTACTGTTACTACTACTATTACTACTATTATACTGTTACTACTACTGGTAATACCAATACTATTACTAGTATTACTATTGCTCGTTAATTCTTCTTTGCGGTTCTCCACAAATTTCAACTAGCGTGTTGGCAATGTAGCATCATTTCTTTCTCTCTCTCCCTCTCTCTCTCTCTCTCTTTATCTATCTCTCTTTTTCTCTCTTTTTCTATCTTCCGTTCTCTTTCATTCGTTTTCATTCGTTCTCTATGCCTCTCTCTCTCTCACACACACACATACTCTCTCTCTCTCTCTCTCTCTCTCTCTCTCTCTTTCTTGTTCTTTTTGCATTTCTGTACTTCCCGTTTCGATAAAAGCTGGCGGTAACACCAAGCGTTATCCCTGCGAGTTCGTAATTGTCGGCTTTTGTCGGCATGCGATATCACGAAAAAATAGGCTCCCTCGCGATTTTGTGTATATCTGCGATTCTTTACCTGCTTTTCCTTTTTTTTTTTTCTCTTTTTCTCTTTTTTCTTGTTTTTCTCCTTCTCTCTCTCTCTCTCTCTCTCTCTCTCTCTCTTTCTGTCTCTTTTTTCCCGAGCTATTTCCAGAACGTTTCTCTCGGTTTTTTACTGATTGCTATGCTAGATATTGTGCGTGCGTTGAGAAAGAGATAGAGATAGAAAGAGATAGAGATAGATAGATAGAGAGAGAGAGAGAGAGAGAGAGAGAGAGAAGGATAGAGAGATGAATTGTTTGCTATAAACTCGATGCAGATAACTGCTCGTCGTATTTAGTGACATGTAGATGTAAACGTCGAGTTTTAGTTAAGGGTAGGAGGGAGGAAGAGGAGGAGAACATTTTACTGAATTTACTTTTTAATCGTAGATAAAAAAAAAAAAAAAAAAAAGAAAAAAATGTTGAAATTATTCGCTACTTCGACAGATGTTGTTGTGCGTAATGCGTAAAAATCAATTTTCTTTAATTATAAATATAAAAATTAGTACGTTTTTCTTTTTTCAACTTTTTTTTTTTTTCTCTCCCTTCTTTCTGTTGTTTGTCTCTCTCTCTCTCTCTCTTTGCTTTTTTAACTATTGTTCGGTTGTTTCGTTAGACGTAAATTTTCGTATCGTGATAAAATGTCGGGTGTTAATGAAGTTTTTTATTAATCATAAATATATATTATTATTATTATTATTATTATTATTATTATTATTATTATTATTATTATTATTATTATTATTGTTGTTCTTTTATTTTATTTATGTTACGTTTCTCAATTCTTCCTTTTTCTTTTTCTTTCGTCACAACTTGATTAAGAATATTTATGAAGTTTTAAATCACAATTATATTTATTGTTAAAAAAAAGAGAAGAAAAAAAAAATATTAAATGGAAATAACGAAAGATATTTATTTCGATTAAATCAAAAAGTCATATTTGTTCCAACTCGTTTTCTTTCAACAATCGATCATGCAAATGATTCGTGATTCGATCGCGAAGATCGTAAGGATCACGGACTGGTAATTGGCGTTATTTAGATTTATAGACTCAACCCAGACGGTTTTGCTCGTTCGTTTAATAATCAGTTGGGTGCCACGTCAGAAAAACGATTTATGTATATATCAAGTAGAAAAATTATTTGATTGTTGTAAGCTGCACACGTGTAACCTTTTTACTTATTCATTTGTATAAAATTTATAACGCGAAATTATAAAAAAAAAAAAAAAAAAAAATGTATAAGAACCAAATATGCCTCTAATCTTAGATAAACTATATATTAGTATTTAATAATAATAAAATAATAATAATAATAATAATAATATTAATTATTATTATTATTATTATTAATGATTATAATGATTTATCGGATCGTTTCAAACGAATTTATAATCCTAACGTAAATATAAATTTATCGCTTAAAATAATAAGAAAAAAGGAAAAAGAAAAAAAAAAAAAGAAAAAGAAAAAATAAAATAACAATATAATATTTATAACAGCCACATGATAATAATGAAAATCATTAATGATTGTAACGATTATCTGTTATTATCAAATGTTTTTTTACAAGTCTATAGCAGAAACATAATAAATAAGCCCATTTATTATTTGCTTTCTTATATTATTATTATATATTATTAGATTAGACAAGAAGTATTAGCTTATCTAGATTCACGTGTTAGACGAATGGAAAATCTAAACGAATATCTAATATTCGTTCATCGTGTAATATTATTTATCACGTACGATAGTATTAACACTTGATTTCGATCATTATCATAGTCATTATCATCGTCATCATCATCATTATCATTATCATTATCATTATCATTATCATTATCATTATAATTATTATTATTATATTTATATATAATAATATTATATATATATATGTAATATTAAATTAATTAATTATATTATTATAATTTCGAAACGATCGTAAATTAAAAAATTTATTATAAATATAATTATTGTAAATATAATTTTTAATAATAATTATAAATATAACATTTCCATAAGTAATTATTATTATTATTATTATTATTATTATTATTATTATTATTATTATTATTATTTTTAACATTTCTAACAAAATAGAAAAAGGATTAAAAAAATTATATAATTAATTGTTGAGATTAGTCAAATAGAACAAATAGAAAAAAAAACGGATGATCTTTATATATATATAAAATTTTTCTTATGTTTCAATTTTAATAATTGATTTGATAATTCATTGCAAAAATTCATTAAGAAAAAAAAAAAATAAATAAAAGAATTATCCAATTAATTGTTAGGATAGTCAATACAAGAAACAAAAAAAAAACAATCAAAGAACGAATTTTTAATTTCAAATTGATAATTGAAAAAAGAAAAAAAAAAAAGAAAGAAAAGAAATTCGAAAGAAATCGTACATTGAATTGATTAAATTGTTTGAACGATATTTTAATTTCGAAACGATCGTATACAAGCGAACATTAATTTTGTTTTCCTCTTTTTTTTTTTTTTTTCTCTCTCTCCAAAAGAGAGTTCCGGCTGAAATCCGGATTGATCTAGTTTTCGCTATTAATTAAAGTACGTAATTGACGGGTCCGCTGTCATACGGATCGTTCAATTTATTGGAATACTTAATACTAATACTTTAAAGACAAGAAAGAGACGTCGATTTCAACGTTTCAAAGATGATCTATGTTAAAAAAAATGCACAGACACACGCACACACGTATATATATATATATATATATATATATATATATATATATATTTGTGTATTTAAATATTCCTCGTCTTTTATCTTGGTATACGACAAAAAGATTTTTATGTAAGCCATGAATTTCATTACGAGTTTTAATAAGGTCTTATAATGTCTTGCAGTGATAATGAAAATTAGAACTATTGATAAGGAAAAGAAGAAGAAGAAGAAGAAAAAGAAAAAAAGAAAAAAAAACAGGAAAATAAAAAAGAATTGCCCTGCCACTTTCGCTCCATTTATATTATCTATAAAGGTTTCCTCAAGGTTTCCCGATCCCGCAGCTGCGGTTAGCAAATAATTCGCTCGAAGCGCTAACGCTTGGAATGTCGTTCATGTTTGCAGAAGGAATAAAACGTGATGACGTAGTTCCTTGGTTAAACGTGAAACTTTTATACGAAAGCGCAGTGATACACGTTGGTGATTATTTTCTTTTTTTTTTTTCTTTCCTTTTTTTTTTCTTTCCTTCTACTTCTTCTACTTCCTCCTTTTTATTTTATAAATACATAGAGATGTAATAATAATAATAAAAATATAAATAAATAATAATAATAATAATAAGTATTTCTATTGAAAAAAAAAAGAAAAAAAAAATTAAAATACATGAAAATTAAATTAATTGCATATATTAATTTTCTTATACATATACACACACACAACACATACACACACATACGCACATGTATATATTCAAATATATGTATATACGTATATTTGAATTGAAATTTTTGAAAAATAAAGTAATAAAAAATATATTAGCTATGAAGTAAATATTAAAAAATTAAAAAAATTATATTATAATTTTCTTTTTTGTTTTTTTTTTCTTTTTTTTTCTTTTTTTTTTTCTTTTTTTAAACAAAATTTTCTACGTAAATATATTCTATACTTGTATACAATCGGTTAGTTTCTGAAATAAACGATGTTTTTCATTCGAGCTCATCCTCGTAGTGAGGCACGTGCTATCCGGATTAAATTGGCGAAAGGCGAGAAGTGAAAGGGGGTATCAACGGTGCAATAGCCTAAGGCTGCAATTATATCGAATCACGAAGCTATGGTAAAAACAGGAAAGGTTCTCACCGTAAAATGTTATCTTTTCTCTTGTTCACTTTCTCATTTCGCAAATTTATTTCGCGTTACAATTTCGCGTTGTACTAGTTTATTGAAAAAAAATCTTCTTAATTTTTTTTTATACAAATTTTTAGACAATATTAAAAAAGGACGATGTGTTATATGGTCCAGAAAAAAAAAAGAAATTTATTCTCATCGTCAAACGGTCTCGATAAGATTAGAATTTTATCTCTTTTAGAATTTATTTTTATTTAATTATTACGATAAATTAAAATTTTATCAATATTAAAAATTTATTTCGATGTAATGATCTCACGATAAATTAGAATTTTCTTATTATAGAATGTTTTATTTCCTTTTCCTTTTTTTTCTTTTCTTTTATTCTTAAAACTGAATTTCTAATCAATTTTTATATTGATCTATTTATAGTCTCTCTGATAAGATTTTTACAATAATAAAAATGATGATGTGACGTTGAAAGATAAAAATTTTATCATTATAGAATTTTTTTTTTTCTTTTTTTTTTTTTTTTTTTTCTGGAAGGATATTTATCAAAGAATTTTAATAATTATTTTCAATTATCAGATAAATGTACATGTATATTTATCTAATGATTAATAGAAAAAAGATAGAAAGAAAGAAAGACAGATTATTTTTTTTTTTAAATTAGTCTAATTTTTTCAAACATATAACGTAACGATAGAAGTAACGTATATAGAGTAAATAAATTTTGCAAAATCTTTATTACGTGGTTAAAAAAAAAAATATATATATATATATATAAATTTTTTTTTTATTAAACCATTTAAAATTTTTCATTACGTTTCTTGACATTAAAAAAAAAATTATTACGCAAAAACTCATTAGATTTATATATATTTTTTAATTACACCAACACAAACACACACATATATATATATACATATACGTATAAACAATTAATAAGTTTATTAAATCTCTTAATTAATTTTCTTATTTAATTTTCTGCTAATAAATATAAATAACAATTAGATGCGATTTATATGATAGATATTTAATAAAATGATCGATTGGATATTTGTACATATCTATTTGATTTGGGAAGGATCAAGAATAGAGAAAGGTCGAGAGTATAGAGGTCATTTGGTATAACCCCATGGGTGCATTTCCTCTGTAGTTCGTTTTCGATTGGTTGGCTTGGCACATCGTGCCGGGCACGAGTCCTGGTGTGGTGACCTCGAGAGGACGATGAACGATCCTTGCCACGACCATTAAGAGACTTTCTCGGTTTCCAAGGCGATATCGTGTCCCGCAGTCATTTTGTGTGAGTGTATAAATGAGAAAGAGAGAGAAAGAGAGAGCAGGCGAGCGAGAGCGAGCGAGAGAGAGAGAGAGAGAGAGAGAGAGAGAGACAGAGAGAAACAGAGAGAGTGTGTGAACGAGAGAGAAAAAGAGAAAGAGAGAGAGAAAGTGTGGGAGAGAGAAAGAGAGAGAGAGAGAGAGAGAGAGAGAGAGAGAGAGAGAGAGAGAGAAGAAAAAGAAAAGAGTAAAGAAGACGCCAGTCTCGACTCTATTTTCACTCGAATGAGTTCGATACACATACATACGTTTTTATCTTCATGTATTTACAAGAACATATACATGTACGTACATATGTTTCCACGTATGTACATGTAATAGAAGATAGTTTCCTCTTTGTCTCTCGTTTACTTTCACTCTTTTCGATCTCGATAGAAAGATTACATTAGAACTATTATTGTATTTTCTCTGGTTGGTTGTGTAATATGTGAAAGAGTATGTGTAATAATTTATGCATATATATATATATATATATATATATATATTATATTATAATAATATATCTTATATTACTATATTATTAATATTATTAAATACTATAAATATTAAAAATATTATGATAAAATCAATAGGAAGAATAAATTTATATCGTTTTTTTTTTCAACATAAAAAATTATACTATTCGAATGTATCACATAATATACGTAATATCATAATTCATAATAAGATTTGATAACATATTACTAAGTAGTATGATATAATTAAAAAAAAAAAAAATATCATTCCAATAATAATATTAGTAATAGTATTGTTGTCGTAATAATTATAATAATTATAATAGCAACGATAAAAATGATAATGTTAAAATTAATATACAAAAATTAATTTATGACGAATTTTCAAATGCAAACTAAATCATTCAACGTTTTATCGTTTAATTACATAAAACGTATTATAATAATAATTCGAATAATAAATAATTCGAACGGATATTAATTAAATAAATACATAAATAGAACGAATATTAATGTGATTAAATTTTACATAGTAATGATTAATAAATAAATATTCCTCCCCCCCCTTTTTTTTTCTACTCTTTGTGGTAAATTAATCAATAGATAGGATCCGATTGTGGTATATACAACATACATACATACATACATACATACATTCATATACATATCATACATACATACATACATATATACATTCATATACATATCATACATACATACATACATACATTCATATACATATCATACATACATACATACATATATACATTCATATACATATCATACATACATACATACATATATACATTCATATACATATCATACATACATACATACATACATACATACATACATACATGTATATGAACATACATATATACATACATATATACATACATATATACATACATATATACATACATATATACATATGAACATACATATATACATACATATATACATACATATATACATACATATATACATACATATATACATATGAACATACATATATACATACATACATGTGTGTAGACAAATTCTCTATGGAGTTAGCTTAACTTGTACGTGTAAGTACCAAGAGGGAACAAAACAATACCAACGATATTAATAGAGAAAGGGAGTGAGAGGAAGAAAGAAAGAGAGAAAGAACAAGGAGAGAGAGAGAGAGAGAGAGAGAGAGAGAGAGAGAGAGAGAGAGAGAGAGAGAGAGAGAGAGAGAGAGAAGATCCTCTTCGAAGCAGATGTGTACATATATATATATATATATCAGAAAGTAAGTTGATGCTGCGAATCCAACGAGAACCGGTTAACTTCTCCCATAAGCTAGCGCAATGACTACTAAATCATGATAATATTTACTTTAAATTTAAATAAAAACGTCATTTTAATAATTATTAAATATAATACATATTATATGTCATTTATATATAAGTAGACAAACATATATATGTATATTATGTATATACATTAGATTGATCATTATATAAATTAAGAGTCAGTTTTATTATGTCGTGTTTTTTTTCTTCTTTTCCCTTTTTTCGGGACAAGAGAAAATAAAACAAAAAGAAACAAAAAAAAAAAAAAGAAAAAAAAAAATAGGATATACATATTTTTTATTTTTTTTTTATTTTTTAAAGAAAAGTTTCATGATATTATTCGTCGAATATTTTGTACTTACGAAACAAAACAATCGACTTTTAATCAAGTCTTTTAATTTGATGATAATTTTTGATCATGACTCTTTTGTTTTCATGATATAAAAATTAAAATTAGTTTTTCTTATTGGACATCTCCCGTTGATTTTTATTTATTTATTTTTTTTTGTTAATTAATTAATTAGATATTTTAATCAAATATCTTTCAAAAATTATTAAGATATATATATATATATATATATATATATATATCTGTATATTAATAAATTCGAATTTGGTTGATTACGTAGTATGAACTATGAACAGAGTTAACAGAAGAATTTTTCAAAGCATCTCAAACCGGAGAATACTGGTATATTAAATGGTATTTTGCATGGTAATAAGTGAGCATTTGTTTAGAAACACCTACTACTACGTTTGTACGTTTCTAATCTAAAGTATCATTCTCATTCATTCTCTTGCCCAATACTTATATCTTTTTTTCTCTTTTGTTTTTTTAGTTTCTTTTCATTTTCTTTGTTCAAATAAATGAAAGGAATACAATGCCATTTTATTTTCGGGTACTATGAAACGTACAATATTAAAAAAAAAGTTTTATTTTTATTTATTTATTTATTTATTTATTTATTTATTTTTAATTACTAAATCGATACCGAATTTTGATTTTATTTTTAAAGCACATACGATTCGTCTGTACCATAAAAATAATTAATTAATATAATGATTTGCTCAGGAATTGCCATGATAATATTTATTTATCTTATCGAATAATGATAGGAATTTTAAATAGTTTAAATATATATTATAAAAAAATTATATCAGTCGATTAATTTTTCCTCGATCTAATTGATCCATTGATCTTTTTTAATTTATTACAATCCTTATATGATATTTTATTTATTAACAAAATGTTTGATACATTCAGAATAGATTATTCATTATTGTACATTAGTTATATTGAATATATATGTATGTGCGTCTATATATATATATATATATATATATATATATGTGTGTGTGTGTGTATATGTGTGTGCGTATGTATGTGTGTTACTTCTAAAGGATTTCAGTTGTACATTGGGAGGAGTTAATATCCTTGATGGAAAATGTAATAGAATCCGTTTTCATGAAATATATTGATGTTGACATTTGATAAAATATCCAGATGTGTGCGTGTATATATGTGTGTGTGTGTGTGTGTGTGTGTGTGTTTGTGTATTGATTGATTTTACATGAATTAATGGAAAAATACAAAAGTCAATTTTCTGACGTCGTTATTATTATTATTATAATTATTATAATTATTGTTGTTTATGTCGTTATTATTATTATAATAATAATAATAATAATTATTATTATTATTACTATCGTTATCATTTTATTTATCATTTTTCCTCTATTTTTTTTTCTTTTTTTTTTTTTTTTCCTTTTTTTTCCTTTATCTTCATCGTTCGATTATAATGACAGACGTATCATAAATATTTCAAGAAAATTTACGTTTTTCTAATCTCACCTATCTATCAAATAAAATATTTCGTAATTTTCACGTTTTCCTCAGCTTTTAATCGATTGGAAAAGGCATTTGATATCGAGGATTAGCGAATAGTTAATGCCACGTGTCTCGTAGAAAAGATGTTAATGTTTTTCATGAATATTTTAGAAAGGAAGTTTAGTTTAACTCTTAATATTAGATTTAGAAAAATGCGCTTTATACAAGGATATTCAATAACGTCATATTACTTGTTATCTTGGTATGCAATAAGAAACAAGAAAATCATTCTAAGAAAAATACATATATATGTATATATAAGAATCATTTTATAAAATATTCGAGTTATGCAAGATCTTAAACATTCTAAGCGTTAGATACGTTCCACGTTATAATCATTTTTATATATAAAAAGAAAATGAACTTACTTTTTTATAAATAAAAAGAAAAGTAAATTCATATTAAATAAAGAAATTTATATATAATGTATATTCTATGGGAAAAAAAGATTGTAATAATTACATTCATTTGTTGATTTGATTTTTTTATCTTTATTTCAAGTGGAAAAACAAAAAGAAAAAATGTACGTCTCCGTTCGACATTAAATGAATTTATTATAGAATTTATGATAAAATTTTTACGAGTTGAATGGATTTAATGTTATTATAAAATTATTATAATAATTAGTTAAATGTATTGAATTAATGGACGAAAAGGAAGGAAGTTTTTCAACTCGATATACATATATTTTCTTTTTTTTTATTTTCCTTTTTATTTTTTTATTTATCATTCTTTAAATATACACCGTGAAATTATTTCTTAAACAATTATTATTGAAATCGGAATATCAGAATGTTACAAGTCGAAAATAATCATCAATTAAATTCTATATAAAATGGATTAAATTTTTTAATTAAACTTTGTATACATTGATAATAGAAAATAAAAAAATAATAGATTTCAATAAAAAAGAGATAGATAGAGAGAGAGAGAGAGAAATAGATAAATAGATATTCTATAGATAACATAATTCGATTTGAAAAAATCCAATGAACGAATATCAAATACAAAAATAGATTCATTTTACTGATAACAAGAGACCATATGAATAACACAAAAAATAAATATTATTAGATGTTTTCTTCTACGAAATGTAAAAAAAAAAAAAAATAAAAAAAGTAAAAAAGAAAATAAAAAACAAAACCACGTGACGTAAGGTGGCCGTAACGTGTCCCGAGAAGTGTACTCATTATTTGATAAGAAAAATAAGAATAAAATGAAGAAGAAGAAGAAAAAGAAGAAGAAGAAAAACAAAATGAAAAAGAATAATAAAAATAATACTAAGAAGAAGAAGAAGAGGAAGAAGAGGAAGAAGAGGATGAAGGGAAGAGTAAGGAAATAAAGACGAATACAAAGATGGAGACGACGACGTGGCGAGATGAAAATCTTGGCAAGAAAACAGAAATGAAATCTGTACCAATGTGCGACGCGAGATACGACGCACTGGGCCAAAAGTCAAAAGACGTTGCCGGCCGTGGTTGATTTTTAGTAGCGTCGCGACGCCTCGTCGAGCCGTCCGATCGACGTCGTTTCGACCTTCGTTTTCTTATAGGGAAACACGAAGAGGCCTTGGATAGGTAAAAAGGGAGGACGAAGAAATAGAAGAACAAGAAGAAGAATTAGAAGAAGAAGAAGAAGAACGAGAAAAACAAGAAGAAGAAGAAGAAGAAGAAGAACAGGAAGAAAAAGAAGGAAAAAGAGAAGAAGAGGGGGGAGGAGGAGATGCAAGGCGCGTTCGAAACCGCGCGACAGATCGTCGAATTCGAGGAGCTCGTTTCACGGCTTGATCGAATAAACGACGTTGTCGTACGACCATCTTCTTTGTCACCAACACCACCTTCGCCATCCCTGCTGCCTCCTCCCCCACCACCACTACCACCACCACCACAACCACCACCTTTACCACCTAGGCGACCTGCACCATCTGCACCTCCACCAACAGGAGCACCACCTTCATCGGCATCAACACCAGCACCACCTGTACATGCACATGCTCATGCACATGCACATGCACATGCACATGCACATGCAGATGTACCACCACCACCACCACCACCATCGTCGTTATCATCTTCTTCGTCTCCTTTATTTAGAAATTCTTTGACAAATTCGACCTTTGATTTTCTTCAAAATAATCCATCGCAAGATGAAAAAAGTGTTCGTGTACATATCGGTATTGACGAGGATCTACGAATGATATTAGAAATGGATCCATCGATCTTCGACAGGACACCATCGCCCGTCTTATTATCGGACAATCACTCGGCCAACATCTCGACCCTGCCAAGAGCAATGCGTGTTACTCGACCGCAAGGCTGGTACTGACAATCATCGAGACTAACCACCTATTACTACTACTATTACTATTATTACTGCTACTATTAGACTTTAATCTTCGTTTTAGTTTGACTTACGAGAGAGTGAGAGACAGAGTGTGAGAGAGAGAAAGAAAGAGAGAGAGAGAGAGAGAGAGAGAGAGAGAGAGAGAGAGAGAGAGAGATTTTAACTTTTACTACTATTATTGCTGTTATTACTATTACTATTACCACTTCTACAACTATTATTATTACCACTACTATTATTATTGCTACTACTACTACTACTACTACTACTACTACTACTACTACTATTACTACTACTACTACTACTACTACTACTACTATTACTACTACTACTACTACTACTACTACTACTACTATTACTACTACTATTACTACTACTACTACTACTATTACTACTACTATTGTTATTATCACTACTATTACTTTTGCTACTATTATTATTACTACTATTACTATTGCTACTACTATTAGTATTAATACTACTATTACTACTATTGCTACCACTACTATTATTACTATTATTGTTATTGCTACTATTACTGTTGCTACTACTATTGTTATTACCACTACTATTACTTTTGCTACTACTATTGTTATTACCACTACTATTACTTTTGCTACTATTATTATTATTACTATTACTATTGTTACTACTATTAGTATTAATACTACTATTACTACTATTACTATTATTGCTACTATTACTACTACTACAACTAATATTAATTGCTATTACTACTATTACAACTAATATTACTACTATTAATTACTATTACTATTAATACTACAACTCATATTAGTTTTCTGTTATTTTTTGTTTTTCTCGATTGGCTCGTTTTTCGTAATTGGTTTGTTTTTCTTTTTTTCTCTAAACTTATTTTAATGAGATTTTGATTTTTTTTTTTTTTTACTTTTCCTTTTTCTTTTCTTCTTTTATAGTTTTTATAGTAAGAATTCTTTTCGTCGCTCTAATCAGAATATCTCTGAATTATAAAATCTCATTAGGTTGATCTTCGTTAGGAATCATTTTCTTTATGTTAGCATTAGAATTATTTCGTGATATTCGAATTGATTGAAAAAATGGGATTACGTATAACTGAGTTATACATACGTTTGATACATTTTTATGATATTATGACTTGACTTGTTTGACGTGATGAATATTTACGATTATGAAAGTAATACGTTGTGATTAGAATTAGGATATTACGATAGAGTTCTGCTTACGATGACTTTTGAAAAGAATGTTGATGATTGATTAGAGAATTAATTTGTTATATTCATTGTGAAATTTTAAAAATGATATAAACTTGATCGATAACATAGAATACGTATTAGATGATTTATATAATTCTAAATGTAATATTGCGATTAGAATCAGATATTGTTTTGTTATATTTGTTGTAAAAATAATGATTAGAAAATTTGATTAGTAAACATGAAGAATATGTTTCATGATATAACATCAATAAATTTAACAATTTCTGAAAGTGATATATGGAGTTGATTAGGAATTTGATTAAGAATTCGATTGTTCTTTTCATACAAAAATAATACAAAAATTTATTTCGTTCGATGAAATAATTCATTTTTCTTTTTTTTTGTTTGTTTCAAACGATTAGAGAGTTAGAAAATGGGATAAACGTTTCATAACGTTTATTATTTAAAGACTAAAATATGCGATTAGAATCATAAGAATGATTAGTTTGAACAGATTCTTTTGTTGTTGTTGTTATTATTATTTTTTTTTTTTATTTTTTTTTTTTTTTGAATCGATTAAGATTGATATTTGATATTCATAATGAAAGTTTAAGAAATAATTAGAACCTTGATTAGTAACAACGAATAGATGGATTTTCGACAATGTTATAATCTGGAAAATAACATTACGATTAGAATTAAGATTGTTTAGTGATATGCCGTTTTAAGGATAACGATTGGATAAATTGATTAGTAAAACGAAAAATATTTTCTACGATATAATGTTAGAATTTTAAAAGATTGTCATACGAAGAAATTGATTAGAAAATTAATATCACTGAATTGATTAGAAAATTGAAATCGATTAATAACGTTAGAAATATTTTTCTTACATTTTTAATTTATAATAAATCCGCGCAATTATATCAAAAATATAATTCAATCAATCATTCTTTTTCATTAAAAAGAAAAAAAAAAAATAGCAAAAAGAGAAACAAAATGTACAAATATTATTTCAAATAAAATAAATAAATATTACATAAAATAAAAAATAAATATTACTTAAAAAAAATATTACTACAAATAAATAAATATTTCTATTAAAAGAATAAAACAAACGAATAAACAAATAATGAAATATAATTAAAGAAAAATGAAATATTACTAAAATAAATTACATATATATTCGTTCGTAACATAAACATATATACATATATAAATACATATGCCTTAATTTTATCTAATATTTTTCAATTGAATGAGATTAGTCGATTTTCGAGGTATATGTATAAACATATATACGTCGAGATGTTTAGAAATTATCATTGAAATTATCAGGAAAAGACGAAAAAGGACGGTGGATAGATAAATGAAACTAGGTTGCAAAACTTTAACGATAAAACATGAGAATATTGTGGAAAGTAAGTTTTAATGTGTTAGTGTAGTGGAAAAGTTCTATCATATTGTATACTTATACATACACATGACATATATACATATGTACATATATATATACATATATATACACATATATGTATATATATACATATATATATATATAGACGTCACAAATGTGAGTTCATTTTCCTAGAACTTTGATCGATACGATAGAAGAAAAGAGAAGTTATCAAGGGCGAGAGTGAATCATGGTTAATGACATTCTAATCGTGTGGAGGGAGAGAGAGAGTGAGAGAGGGAGGGAGGAAGGGAGGGAGGGGAGATGGTGCAGGGGAAGGGAGAGTCAAAGACAGAGAAAGGAAGACAGAAAGGGGAGGTGGGAGATAGACGGAGAGAGAGAGGTGATGTGGGGGTGGAAACAGAAATTTATTATCTCGAATTGTTTAGTGCATATTTTTTCATTAATTTTCTTCTTTTCATTATTTATTTATTTATTTATTTATTTATTTATTTATTTATTTATTTATTTATTTATTTATTTATTTATTTATTTATTTATTTATTTATTTATTTATTTATTTATTTATTTATTTATTTATTTATTTATTTATTTATTTATTTATTTATTTATTTATTTATTTATTTATTTATTTATTTATTTATTTATTTATTTATTTTTTCTTCATTAACAAACATCGAATATTTAAATCAAGGTCGCACGTCTAATTTAACGTGTTAATACGAAGTAAATAGTTATAATTAATACGAATATAATACGAATATCTAATGCTTTGGTATTGGTAATGAAAAAATTTCTTTACGTAGAAAGAAATTACATTAGATTTGTATTTAATATAAAAATCATTCGTTTTATATTTACGTTACGTATTTTTCTAATTTACGTTTTTTTTTTTTTTTTATTTATTTTTTTTTTTATAATTATTAAAGAAAATGTATAATGGCGACATATATATCTTCACGCCTCAGTCTCCTTCTCATTGTTATGAATTTTATAAAAATATATTTATGTCGAATGAAGTATGTAACAATTATATTTAGAAATAAATTACTTATACTTCGTCATCAAGTTTTCACTTGTCATTTGAAATTGTTATGTAAGAAAATGTAAGAAAAAAAGAAAACGAAGAAGTTGAAGAGAAGAAGAAGAAGAAAAAAATAACATTCAAATTGAATATTAAAGTATAATAATTAATCAATTTTCGTTAGATAAAAAATTTCATTAGATTTTTAACAATCATTGTTCAATTGATGACTTAAAATTATTTAAAAAGGAAAAAAGTGAAAAAAGAAAACGAATGAAATATTTTTATATTGAATGTAAAATATTCGTACGAATATATATATATATATTATTTTTTTTTTTTTTTTTTTATAAATAAAAACAAATTCCTACGTTAATTTATAATAACAATTAGCTTTACTATATATATATACGTGCACACACACACATACATATACATGCATAAAAGATTTATTATATTAAAAATGAAAGATTAAGGTAATAAAATTGTATTGTTTATCTTAGAATATGTCTTCTGGGAGACTAATTTGTGAGTTTGTTCTAAACCAGTATACATTAGTATTACGCATAGTTTCTCTCTCTCTCTCTCTCTTTCTCTCTACCTCGGCAGTAAACATTGAATCCAAATTTAAACGTCCTTGCTGCACATGCACTTTTGACGTACTTGAGTTACACATACACACGACATTCGTCCATGAGTCAAACCTGATAAAATGTTTCTCGTAAATGTGGTCGTGTCTAAAGTTTCTAATACTAATTTTATTCAATTAAAATAATAATAATAATAATAATAATAATAATAATAATAATAATAATAATAATAATAATAATAATAATAATAATAATAATAATAATGAAACGTTTCTATTAAGAAATTCTTTAATAATCGTAAATCAATTTAAAATTAAAAAATAGATCCCAAATATTGTGCATTAATTAAGAACATTTTTATTTTTAACGTATACGTTAATTTAAAAAGATTCAAATTTATATGTCAATTAGAAAATTCAAATATAGACAATATTAAAAAAAAAAATTACATATATATATATATATGTATATTAATTAATTAAGAAATATAAAATGAATGTCAATGAAGAAATGATTAAACATATCAAAGTGTATTATTATCATTAAATTGCAATTGGAAATGAATTGTATAATTTAAAAGATAAATTCTTCTACGTAACATTATTCTTATTATCGTTCTGTTCAATATTTATTGATTTTTATTTTTTTCTATCATTAAAAATTACGCATCTGTTTCTTTTTTTGCTTCGTTGTCATCAAAAAAAAAAAAGAAAAAAAAAAAAAGAGAAAAGGAAAGGAAAGGCAAAAAAAAGTGAAAGAAAAAAAAACAGAAAGAAAGAAAGAAAGAAAGAAAGGAAACAAAATTTTAAAAAGTATAGTTAAATCGATTTGACCTTTTGCAATAATGAATTTATTTAAATGCATTTTAATCGAGAAAGATATAAAAACAATGATTAATATTAAACCTTCAACGAACTATTATTAATAATCATTGTCCTTATTCGTGTTTAAATAAAAATTTATTAATCGATCGTGACAATGATGACGATTCTCTCGTAGTTTCTCTAGTATGATAGTAGTCAAGAGGATATACGACTAAAGCAGGCTTTCTGTTAGTGACAGATTCAAACTGATCGTAACAACCTCAGAACGGGGATTATGTTAAGGATTCTGATCGATAGAGACGTCTTCTCTCAGAGAGAGAGAGATAGAACCGGTTGCCTTTGATAGCAAGGGCAACAAGATGACAACTATCGATTATAATAGCTGATTCTCCATCGAACGCGATTCAATGCCATTCGAGGAGATCCCGCTGTTTGATTTGTAATTCACTTTCGACGTAACATACGATGGACTACGACACAGTAATATTGTCATTCTCCTCTTGATTAATCGTCACTAATTAATTATCTCCCATTGATTATATCTTATTATAATTATTATTATTATTTTCTTTTCTTTTCTTTTCTTTTCTTTTTTTTTTTTTTTTTTTTTTTTTTTTTTAGATGTTTTAATATTTTGTAAAATTGTTTAGACATTGCAACACGATTTTCTTTCTTCATTTTAATTCCAATAATTTAATTTATATTTCTATATTTTTTTATTGTATATATATTTTTTTATTTTGTTTTGCTTTAATATATATATATATATATATATATATATATATATATAATTTTTTGTATATATAATTAAAATATTATCATTTGCATGGTTTCGTAGGAATATCAAAATATCTTTATATTTTCTTTACTTATGGAAATTAGAATTGTAATATCAGAATATTACAATTGTTGAAACTTTTTTTTATTATATAAAAATATTATGCAAAATTGTAAGATTTTAATGATATGAAAATATATTGATATTATAATGTAATATAGTAAATAATAATATAAGTAAAATAATAATATAATGTAAAATATTGTATTAAAATATTATTAATTGATTTAGAATGAGACGAAACCAAAAAAAATTTTTTAATATTATAAATCTTACAAAAATAATCTTTAATACTACATGGTATTAAAATACATAATTTCTTTTTTTTGTAATAAAAAGAAATATATATATATCTTATAATGTTTTTTAATTTTAATTTGTAATTCTTAATTACATATACATATATATATATATATATATATATATATATATATATATATATATATATATAATATTTGTATAATATTTCAATATTCTAAATCTTACAAATTAACATTAATAAAGATTATAAGAAATAAAAAAATATTATTAAATATTAATTAATAAAATATAATAAAAATTTATAATTTATTTACATACATACTATATACATACATACATACATACATACATACATACATACATACATACATACATACATACATACATACATACATACATACATACATACATACATACATACATACATACATACATACATACATACATACATACATACATACATACATACATACATACATACATACATACATACATACATACATACATACATACATACATACATACATACATACATACATACATACATACATACATACATACATACATACATACATACATACATACATACATACATACATACATACATACATACATACATACATACATACATACATACATACATGCATGCATGCATGCATGCATACATACATACATACATACATACATACATACATACATACATACATACATACATACATACATACATACATACATACATACATACATACATACATACATACATACATACATACATACATACATACATACATACATACATACATACATACATACATACATACATACATACATACATACATACATACATACATACATACATACATACATACATATATATATATATATATATTTTTTTTTTTTATTTTCTTTTTAAGTACTTATGCAAGCGAATAACAACAACGATATCTTGTTTCTAATTTTTTACATATTCGCAACATTTGCTCTAATACAATTCCTATTTTGGTTACGGAATAATAATATTAATATTAACGTCATACGAAAACGATGACTATCGTTCCATCCGGGGTTTATGGTTTTATTTGCATAACTCGAATCGATATCGTGGTTTCGATCGATCGATCGTTCGTTCATTCATTCATTCATTCATTCATTTGTAGATACGTTCAATGCAATGGCCAACCATATGGCTGTACGCATATAAATATATTATATGTATATATATATATATATACTTATAATATATTTATATATAATATATATAGAATGAATGTAGTATGTGTATGTTCGTGTGTACGTAGGTGTTATGAATTACGAGCTGGATTTCGCACAAATTTGCGCAATTTTCCGAATCAAAAGACAATATTCTTTTTGCTTTATATACTTAAAGACATTTTATTTCACATAAAATCAATCCGTACATATTATTATCTTTACTTATTTATTTATTTATTTTATTTTAATTCATATTTCATTTTATATTTCTTATTTCTTAATAAAATTAAGCCAAAATTCATAAATATATTCATAATATACAAATGTAATGTGCATATATATACATTAGTATATATATATATATATACATTAGTATAAATTATAATATATATGTATATACATTTATAGTATATATCGTAATATATTATATATATATAATATGTATATATATGCGTATACATTTTCTATTACATATACATACATACATATACATATACATAAATATATATATATATATATATGTGTGTGTGTGTATATATATTATACATATGTTTGTGAGAATAATCCAGTTAGTGGTTTACATGAAACGAAAAGGGATAGAAAGGATAGGGGTAAGCGATGAGAGTTGGGGGGGGGGCTGGGAGGGGGGAGGGGTTGGTTGTGGTGGTATAGTCGAGAGACGATAGAAGCACCCAAGGTGTAATTATGGATAATGAGCAATGGCGCGTGTCACGAATGTACCGTGCAACCTAATAGCGTTAAGTAGCGTAACGTGCCTCCACATAATTCAATTTTCGTGTATTTTCGGCGTTGATACACATAAGTACTTACTCGGTGAGACCGTAATTATCTTTCGTATAGAAATGAATCATTGAAGGAGAATTACCTTACGTTTTGAACTTAATAGAAAATGATCTTTTCTTTCTTTTTTTCTTTTTTCTTTTTTTTTTTTCCTCCTAATAAAAATCGAATATCCTCATAAAACGAAGAAAAAGCAAAAAAAAAGAAAAGAAATAAAAAATAACAAAAAAGAGAAAAGGAACAAAACGAGAGAGAGAGAGAGAGAGAGAGAGAGAGAGAGAGAGAGAGAGAGAGAGAGAGAGAGAAAGGAAAATTATTTCTAAACATTTTTTACGGATTTTAACGTTTCTTTCTTTTTTCTCATTTCCTTTTTTATTTCTTTAATTATTTTTCTCTTTTCTTTTTTTTGTTTTGTTTTTCTTTGTTTTTTCTTTTTTTGTTTTGTTTTGTTTTGTTTTACTTAGTACTTATTTTTATTTATTTTGCAATTATTTATTACTTCTCATTAGTTTTTTGGATAAACGATGTAAAAAAAAATTTGATCGAACGTAATATACTTTGATTTATAAAAATTATCTGAAAATTGTAGAAAATTTATATATTAAAAGATTAATTATTAATTATATAAAATCTATATATATATATATATATAAATATATATTTTATGATTGGAAGATATTTTGTTAGTTTTAAATTTATTGTCGTCGGTTCGTTTCCGTTTTCCTTTTATTTTCATTATTGTCGTCGTCGTCGTCGTCGTCGTCGTTAAAAA
>NC_140826.1:1660000-1662500 GCF_050613455.1 Vespa mandarinia | reverse complement strand
TATTCATCTCTTTGATAGATCATGCTTTTAAACATTTTTTTTTTTTTTCATATATTATGAAACTAATACACTAATTCAAACATGAAATTATTGTCGATTAATTCGATAATATTTCTTGTTTTATTATTCTTTTTTTTAATCCAAATAATAATAATAACATTAATATTAATAATATTAGTAATAATAATAATAATAATGATAGTGATAATGATAATGATAATGATAATGATAATGATAATGATAATAATAATTTAGGGTCACTTTAAATTCTTTAATTTTTATTATTTGCGGCACGTATTATAATTCTAATATATATATATATATATATATATATATATAATAAATATGAATTTCTCTTGATGAGCTAATTGTTTGAACGTCGATGATTATGCGCATTCGTAGAATATTCGAGTTCATTGTGTTACGTTTTAAACCGACGTTAGAACCGTAGCTAATCCGTTAAAATCAACAATGTTGGAAGCACCACTCTCCAGGAATTTTCACTCACTCAGATCGTTAGTTCAACAGTTGCAATCGGATTATGGAAACGTTTTCGGTTTGAGTTTAGTTGAAGTTCTGTGTTACTTTGTTGTGTCGTTACTTAAATAAAGAAAAATTATGAGAGACAAAGAGAAAAAAAGATAGAGAAAGAAAGAAAATGTATACTCCTTTACTTTTCACTATTTCATTGAATTCTCGTGTTCTTTTTTTTTTTTTAATTTCATTTTCTTTCTTCTTTTTTTTTTTTCTTTCTTTGTTATTATTTCTTCCTTCCTTCCTTCCTTTCTTTTCATTCTTTTCAAATTTTTATTCTTATCTTAAAACGACAATTAATAAATTTTTTTAACGACGAAACAAACAACAGATTAACTTCGTCAGATTTTTAAAAATTTATTCCCAATAGTAAATCACAAAATTGTTTTCAAAGAATAATGAACGCAATCATAAATAAATTAAATAAATTTATATGATCAATATTTATTTCACGTTAGGTTCCTTACTCCTTTTTCTTTTTTTATATTTCTTAATATTCCCTTTTTGCACTTTTTTCTGTTTTTTCTTTTTTCCTTTTTTCTTTCTTTCTTTCTTTTTTTCTTTTTTTTTTTTTTTTGGAGATTTAAAAAGATAATAAAATAAAATTTTCTATAGGATCATCGTTCGTAAATGATACAGAGGTATTAGGTACGAAGGGAAGAAGGGGGAGGGGGGAGCGTGATTAGGAAACTCATAAATACGTTTCTATTGAAATTAGGAACCGTTAACGAAGTCAGTCATTAGATACGAATATATGCAAATCTCTTCTCATTGTTCTAGCTCGTGATTAGACGGCGTAGCAATCGCCTTATGTGTTCATGCATGTGACGATGCAACCTCAGCCAAAGGCGAATCTAATCTTCTATCGTTTTGACTATATATATATATATATTTATATATGTATGTATGTATGTATATGTGTATGGATGTATGCATGTATGGATGTATGTAAGAATTTAATCATTTATGTAAATTGAATATGGACGTGTAAGTTGATGATTTATTAGAAGTGAAATTATCTTCGAGAGATTTGTTTGTGTTTGTATGTATATATGTATGTATGTGCCTGTATGTGTCTGTGTATGTTCGTTTATTAAAACTCACATATACATTATATATATATATATATTTATTTATTTATTTATTTATATATGTATTATGTAATGTGATATTATATGTTATGTAACTATTTTGAGAAAACAATATTATATGTATTATGTGCGTATGTTTATATGTATATAGACAGATTTTTATAACTTTTGTATTTTGTGTGAATTATGAGAATGATAATAAACATTGTGATATAATAATGTTTGATTAGAAAACGATTTAGATTGTTTAAATAATTTAAGATAATGATTTTATAGATTTTTATTTTTTTGTCTTTCTCTTTTCTTTTTACTTCTTTTCTTTTCTTTTTTTTTTCTCTTTTCTTTTTACTTCTTTTTTTTTTTTTTTTTTTTTTTTTTTTTTTGATATATAAAACTCTCTTTCTAACGAGTTGTTTTCTTTCAATAAAAAAATGTTCCATCTAATAAGTAATTTTTTTTTTCTAATGCAAACGTTTCGTCCCTTTAATTTCTAATTTCATTCCGACAAATGATTGTTTATTCTATGATAAATAATTTACTTCTAATACGGAATTTTTTTTCCTTATCTAATTTTATTATTATTATTGTTATTATTATTATTATTATTATTATTATTATTATTATTATTTAATATAAAATTATGAAATTTTCTTTTTACATCTAATATAGAAATTTTCTTTTAATGAAAAATAATTGTCAACTTGATTCATAACATATTTTTTTTTTTTTTTTGTAACAATTAACGTCCTTCCAAATAAAATAAATGAACAAACATAAACAAGAGATTTATTTCCAATATAAATATAACATTTATGATATGTATTACGTTTAATGAATAATTAAGACAATCTAGGGACAAGGATTCATCGTTTTAT
>NC_140826.1:1620000-1657500 GCF_050613455.1 Vespa mandarinia | reverse complement strand
ATCCCAGGCCTGTACCTCCTACGCCTTTGTCAACCATTGGCGTAGACGTACCACCACAAGTTTTACAAGTAAGTTTAATTCAAATCAATCATTTTCATTATTTCCATTCCAATTTGTCCTACTTTATTTTTTTTTTATTCTTTTTTCTTTTCTTTTTTTTTCCTTTTTGTTAATTTCAATAACTGTCTTTTCCCAAAAGATTTCAAAGTAATGTTTTTAATATTTAAACGAATTAATGTATGTATCGATACTAATAGAAATTTTATGATTCATAGAAAATTTAAAAAAAAAAAAAAAAAAAAAAAAAAAAAAAAAAAAAAAAAAAAAGAAAAAAAAAAAAAAAAGATACTTAATAAATAATTAATCATGCGTATGAGTTTAACGATGAACCTAGCAAAGTGCACTTTTAAAAATTAATAGATCAATAAATAAATATTAAAGTTTATTTTTTTTTTTTTTTTTTTTTTTTTAAGTTTTACTTTAATAAATAAGTAATAAAACTTTTTCGATAGAAAACAATTAACTTTAATAACAACAATAATAAAAAAAATTTTCGATAGAAGTTTAAATGAATGAACTTTAATAAATGAATATTAAAAGATTTATGAACATTAATAGATAAATAATGAGAATTAAAAAAAAAAAAAAAAAAAAAAAAAAAAAAAAAAGAAAAAAGAAAAAATTAATAGTGATAATTAGAAAGGAAAGAAAAGAAAGAGGAATTCTGAAAAAAGAAGAAAAAAAAGAAAATATCAAAATCGCTTGAGATAATTAATAATGTAAACATTTGAACGGATGTATATATGTAATAATAAAAGATGGCGATCGTTGTTATGCGCATTCACGTGTTTGTAAATTTTAAATGGCTTCGATTGTATCCAGAGTTTCTTGCTATCTTTTTTATTTTTTTTTTCTTTTGTGTTTTTCTTTTTTTTTTCTTTTTCTTTTTTTTTCCCGGAACGATATTCGAAAGCAAACGATTTACATAACATTCATAGGATACGGATATTCTCCGTATATATATATATATATATGTATATATATATATATATATATATTTTTTTTTTTTTTTTTTTTTTTTTTTTTTGGTGCGTTCGAATGACGTTGTCGTTTGCACAACGGCATACGGTTATATTGACAATCGTGCGATACTGTTATTCCAGTTACTAGTTCCATCGATGTTATCTGGATGCATTGTGTATAATCGCATCGTCGCCCAGCATCAAAAACCAGCTCGCGATGATCTTAACATTAAAATAAAAGAATTACTTGCTTATCTTCAATATTTTTCTTACTTTACTTTTCTCTCTCTTTCTCTCTCTCTCTCTTTCTCTCTCTCTCTCTATCTCTTTTTTTTTTTTATTTTTATTTTGTTTGTTCTTTTCTCTTTGACTTTTATTGCATTCAAGATAATAACAAATATAGGACATGTATATATATATATATGTCTTTTTTTTTTTCTTTTTTTAGAAAATTCTTTCGAAATGGCACGAATTAAAAATCGATATTTCATTGATATTGTTCTTGATATATTGTATTATGTAATGTTAGATAATTTTAGAAATAACGCTCGTGATATTATATTTATACAGACTTTTACGTTAGTTCTTTTTTTTCTTTTTTTTTTTTTTTAATTGTTTAAAATTTTTATTTAACGCATGATAATAAAAAATAATATAGGATGTATATATATATATATATATATATATATGTGTGTGTATTATTTTTCTTTCTTTTCTTTTTTCCTTTTTTTTTTTTTAAATTCTTTCTTAAAATATTATATAATATTAGATAATATTAGAAATAACACTTGTGATGTTATATTTATATAAATGGAAAAATGAATAAATAAGATATATAGATATATTTGAAATAATTCGTTTCCTCGATTACACAACGAATGGCATGAAATGAAAATTAATATATAATTGATATTATTTTTGATGTATTATATTACATAATGTTAGGTAATTTTGTTTGTTGATAATTTTAGAAATAACTAATGCGATATTATATATAAATATTACTTTGTTTTATTTTTTCATTTATATTTATTATAATTATAGTAAAAGAATATTATTTATAGAGAACAAAAAAGAAATATATATATATATATATTTTGTAAAATTTCTTTGTTTTGTTGGATTACATAACGAACGGCATGAAAAAAAAAAATTGTTATTATTTAATGATATTATATAATGATATTATTAATGATATTATATAATGTCAGATAATTTCTTTACGCGATAATTTTTGAAAATAACGATTATGATATTTTATATAAATAATATAATTATTTTTTTTTCTTATTTTTTTTTTTTTTTTCATATATTATACTTTACACTACAGATACGTTATATAATTATTAAATGACTTTAGATCATTTTTCAAATAAAATTTATTTATCTTACTTTTTTTTTTTTTTATAAAATAAATCAAGAAAATAAAAATAACAGATAAAAAGTACGAATAATAGAATCGTATTTTATTTATTTATTTATTTATTTATTTATTTATTTATTTATTTATTTATTATTATTATTTTTTTTTTTCGTAATACCTTTTAATAATTATTATTATTATTAGTATTTCTTTTGTTTGTTTTCTTTTCTTTTTTTTTTTTTTTTTTTTAAGACATCGATACGATATACTATATAAATATAAATATATCGTATCGTGAGATAAGGTGCATAAGCAGAGAGAGTAAAGATACATTAAAGTTGATGTCGTGAGATGATTTTAAGTAGACGTTAAAAGGCGATCGAATAAACATCGTTTCACGAGGTTATCGTTCGTTTCGATAATAATTTTATAGATTTTTGTTTTTTTTTCTTTTTTTTCTTTTCTTTTCTTTCTACTTTTTTTTTTTTCTTTTTTTTTTTTTTTTTTTTTTTTTTTTACTGAGAATCCTTTCCTTTCTTCGCGATACCATCGTTGGCCCTTAGCTCTCTAATATTAAGGTGCGAAGGTTCTGAATATACGAGGATACCTTTCCAATTTTTTTGAATTTCAATTTATTTAAGTTAAATATTTCTCTTTGTTATCTAATTTATTATAAAATAGTCCTATTTAAAATTTATATATATATATATATATATATATATATAATTTAATAAATATGTTATATGAATATGTGAGCATTTCCAAAAAAAAAAAAGGGTCAGTGTTTATAAGAAGAATATAAATGTTTTAGAGAAAAAATATTAATACATATAGAGTTTCATTTACATTATATATATAATTTAATAAATTTTCAATTTAATAAATATAAACAAATAATATATTATTAATATATTTTTTATATTCTATATATTATATATTATATATTATATATATATTTTATATTCTATATATTATACATTGTCATATATATATTATATATTTATATTATTATTATTTATTATTATTTTTATTATTATTTTTATATATTTTATAATATATACATATTTATATAATATATATAATAAATTATATTAATATTGAAATTAAATAAATAATTAATATTAAATGAGATATTAAATATTGTAGATATTTTTAGTTTTTAATATTAGTATGCATTCACACACACACACACACATACATTATTTAATAAAATAGTACAATATTTAAAAAAGGAACATTGCAAAAAAATGATTGATTTATATATAATATATGAGTCTCTCTTAAAATTTATATAATAGTATCAAATTAAAATGACGTTTATATAAGAAAACGAGGAGAACAAATTTTTTATAAAAAATATTTTGATCAATTTATAATACATATATATATATATATATACTCACATATATAAGCACATAATACAAAAATCCACATAAACCCATAAAACTTTCACGCATGAGAGAGTCCGATTAATATACGTACATTTTATAATGAATACCATAGTTAAAGGAAAAAAATTAAGAAGAACCAATATATTGACGTCTCATTGGATCGATTTACAGGTGCGTACATTGTTGGAGAATCCAACGAGGTATCACGTCGTACAAAAACAGAAGAATCAAGTAAGACAATACCTTCAAGAATCTTTTCGTGGTGTGGATTGTGGTAATGGAGTAAATGCCGTACTTGGTAGTACTGGTAACGATAGCAGTGCTGGAGGAACACCAGTTGATATTGGAAGAGTAGCATCATCAACGGCACCATCACTTCCACCGGCACCGGTTTTACCAATGGTCGTGCACAGTGCACCACCAGGACCGGCGGTTCATCATCAGAAACCGCAGCATCCTCATCTAGCTTCGTATCCACGTGCACCGGGACTTTTGTCTCATGGTAATCCGGTCTCTGCTAGTCCCGATCCCACTACAGGTGCAATGTCCCCAGGACTATCTAGCGTAGCTACCAGTAATTCTGAGGTAAGAATATTTTATATGTTATGTTATATGGATATTAAAGAGTTATTATATAAATACTTTTGATATTTATTAACATTAAAAATAACAAAAAAAGAAAAAAAAAGAACATTTATTTATTAACAGTAAAAATACATTTGATATTTATTAATCAAATATATGAATATATTTGATATTTAACAGATAACAAATATATATACATATATATATATATATGTATATTTATATATATATATATATATATATTTATATATATATGTATTGTTTCTCTGTAAATATACTTTTTTAAAAAATTTTTCCATTAAAAATTCAAATGATTTTACTTTAAATCAAGTTCTATCATTCGTTCATCAAACTCAATATTTCGACATTATCGATGGCTTTATTTTTTCTTTATTTCTTTTTTTTCTTTTCTTTTTTTGGGAGGGATTTTTCGATTAATTTCTTGTCATAAGGCATAAGTGAAAAGATTTCTCGATAAATCGTAGATCATCGTGTTAGTTTTGTTGTTACACGTGTGTCAAGCCGTGTGAAATTTTTTTTTTCTTTTTTTATCTTTTCTAGGTTTTCTTTTTTCTTTTTTTTTTTGCATAATTTAATAACATTATTCCTTTGCACGCCAATATCAGAATTTGAATTTCAGTATTTTTCGAACTGACAAATTGAATAGCAATAGACTGTTAGACTTTAACGATGTATTGTGATATTGTAGATGCGATCATATTTAAAAAAAAAAAAAAAAAAAAAAGAAAAAAAAAAGAGGAAAGAAAAAAAAGGTAACCAATTGAATTTGATTTTGATTCATTGCAATATCGAATACAATCAGACGGCCAACCGGTGAAAATATTTGCAAGGTGATATAAAAAATCAAACGCATCGCTGAGTATAGCGATTGAAAAAAAAATTCTTGGATGATTTTCTTTTCGTATATTTATGTAGTGTATATAATTTAATTATTATATATATATATATATATATATATATATATATAAAATTTTGAATTATGACAAATACTTAATTGCTATTAAATAAATACTTTTACTCGTTGTATCTTCTTCATTATAAAATTTCGAATTTCTTTCACGAAATATTTTTGTGTTAGATTATATTTTTTATTATTGAAGAAAAGAAAAAAAAAAAAATTTGATTTGCGAAGGATTGATTTCGTAGATAACAGAAACCAAGACGTGCCTTTTCAAATTAACGTTGTCGCAATGTCGATAAATCGACAATTAAGATCGAAAGGTATAAATAGATATTAATTATCGTAGTTCAAGTTACATCTTGCAAAAAGAACAAATAACTATGATTTGTTTTGTTGGACCATTTTGATATAGAAAAAAGATCGTGTTACTTCATCGCGATAGTTATTTCTGTTTTTTTTTCTTTTTTTTTCTTTTTTTTTTTTCGTGGCTTAAAGCGTTACTTGCGTTCATTGATTTTTATTGGACTTTAACAGGAAGATTACTATTTTACCGACGGAGTAAATTTTTCTTTAACTAATGTATAGTGTTTTTCCTTTTTATATATATCTATATCTATAATTATTATATATATATATATATTGAATATGTATTATGTTTATATATATATATTTTTATTTCATTAAATAGAATTATATGGGAAATGTTATGAACGAAATAATCTAGGGAATTTTTATTTATTAGGTTGGAAACTATGAAACGAGCGTTGAATGAAAATAAAAAAAACTAAACATAAAAGCTCGTTTCATAGTATCCAACCTAATAGCATTATAAATGTTAGGTACATTTATGTACGTATTAGATCATTTTAATAATTATCTAAGTTTATCTATTAATTAGGATCGTTCATTAATGTTTTTTTTTTCCAAATTTGTTGATATCCAAACGATTTCTAATTTCTTTTAATTGATGTATCAATTACACCATATAGGAAATTTCAATGGAATGGCATTTAACTCCGTGGTATTAATCATTTCTCGTGGATAAGTTATTTCGCTGGACTAGAAATTTTCGACAATATACTGGAATACTCATTATCGATCTTATGTAATAGATTGCAACACTAACGCGAGTTAGTGTTTCGTAATTTGAAATATTACGATAGTATAGTGAATCATTTATTATTTGATTTATTTAAAGTCTTTAGATCATTTGTGGTTGTTATTTGAAAAAAGCTTTCTGGTTTTCTTATGAAATCCAATTATATAGAATTATTTAAGAGAAATGATTAATCGTTCTTTCGTTTTTTTTTTTTCTTTTTTATATATATATATGTATATATATTTATTTATGTTTGTTTAATAACCTTTGAGATTTTTTTTTTATATGTATATATATAAGAGGAAAAAGAAATTGAATCATATTCGAAGTTTTTGAATTTGGAAGAACAAGAAGAAGAAGAAGAAAAAAAGATTTCTCTTTGTAGAAATTATTTCTCGAAATTTTTCTTTTTTTTTTTTTTTTTTTTTTTTTTTTAATATATATACCTTTTAACCTTTTAAGTGTGAGACAAAGTAAACAAAAATTTTATTTTCGATTTAAAGAGTAAACGGGGGAAGAAGAAAAAAAAGAAAGAAAGAAAAAAAAAGAAACGAATACAACGAACTAATATTGAACAGGTTGATTTGAAAAACGTGCTTCTTTCGTTATACTTTCTAAGTAAACAATATGTTTTTTATTTATTTTTTTTTTTTTTTTCTATCGTATATTTAAGTGCCTGAGTTTGAGTGAGAACAACGATGGTACAAGTTTTTTTTCTTTTTTTCGAGGTTTACTATGAGTTTTGAAATTTAAAAGATCATCTGTGGAATGATATAACGCAAACACGCAAACACATCCACATCCACATCCAGACACACAGACACACCTTATATACATATCTATACGTATATATGTATATACGTACGTACATATATAGATATGTAAATATCATTTTGTAAATATCATATTATTTAGATACATATGTAAATATATGTATGTATATATATTATACGCATAGATACATACATACATATATATATTGTACATTATATATATATATATATATATATATATATATATGTACATTATATGTATTGTACATACATATATATAGTCTATAATAGATTATATGTATTATACATTATATGTATGTGTGTATATGTATGTATATATGTATGTATGTGTATATATATATATATATATATATATATATATGTATGTAGTGAGTCTCTATTGAAGAACAGGAATCAGTTTTTGTCTCTGTCAGTCAATCAGTCAGTCAGTCAGTCAGACAGTCTGTCTGTCAATCAGTTTTGTCTGTCTTGATCCAAGCGATTTATAGTGTTGTAACATGGCGTTGTTTGTTCGTATGTATTAATCGATAAATGAGAGAAGGACAGCTCGTATCTTCTTCCTTCGTCGAAAAACCCTTGGAATATATATGTATATATATATACGTTACGCAATCTCCGTAATCTGGGACGTATCCGTTATCGCGTGTATCTTTTGAGAACGCGTTTTATATATTGCATCCTCATGTTAGTTTACAAAAGCAAACTGTGTCGACTGGATATTTACACATTCGCCCTTATTAACCCATCTTATATCAATTACATGTACCATGAGGGGGAAAAACAAAAAGAATAAAATAAAATAAAATAAAATAAAATAAAATAAAATAAAATAAAATAAAATAAAAGCTAATATGGCTAGTAACTTGCTATTAAATTTATTAATAAATAATTTATATATATATATATAAATATATACATATATAAAATAAAATGGATATGTAAATGATAATATTTATATCGTACACAATAAATTTTAAGAAATGGATTAAAGAGTATTTGTGTGTGTGTGCGTATGCATTTATTTTTTGTCTTTATAAATATAAATATTTATATTGTATACATAAAATATACATACATATTTATTTTTTATAATCTATAAACACACACACATACACACACACACACACATATATATATATATATATTGTTATATTAATACTAATATATAGTATTTTCTTTTTTATAATATTTATTACTCTATATGTACTAATATTATTTAATAGTATATTATTATCATTATAACAAATTGTATATATTCTAGAAAGTATTAGTATTGATATAATAAGCTTTAATATAATAAAATTATTATTATTAACTGTAATAATTATTATTATTATAATAGTACTATATATATAGTATTATATGATGCTATTAATATTATGATGTAATACTAATATTGTATTAGATTGATGATTAGACTATATATATATATATATATATATATATATATATATATATACATATATAAATATATATATTTATTTTTTTTTGTTATTATTGTATATAACGTAATACACATCAAGTATAATATTTATCCATTTTTTAAAAATTTATTTTTCTGCATAAATATTTTATTTAAAAAAATGATAATAATAATAATAAAAAACAAAGTAATAGAAATAAAACGTAATGATCATTATGTGAGCCCGAAAAATTAATTCATTATAATTATTATAATTATCATTAATTGAATATTTATATATGTATATATATATATATATATATATGTAAAAAAAAAAAAAGATAGGAAAGATCTAATTTCAAATATGAAATGTATGGGGAGGGGTGGGGAAAGACATGAATTAACCAGACAAATTTTCATTAAGTTTTTGTTTGAATTCTTGTTCCCATCGTTTTAGTAATTTATTACATATGTATGTATGTATGTATGTATGTATGTATGTATGTATGTATGTATGTATGTATGTCTGTCTATCTGTCTATCTGTCTGTCTGTCTGTCTGTCTGTCTGTCTGTCTGTCTGTCTGTCTGTCTGTCTGTCTGTCTGTCTGACTCTATGTGTATGTGTGTGTGCATCTAAAGAGAGAGAGAGGGAGGGGGGAAGGGAGAGATGGAGGGGGAGGGGGGAAGGGAGAGAAAGAGAGAAAGAGAGAAAGAGAAAGCTTTTCCCGTGGGAAAGCGAAGTTTTTTATTAAGTCGTACGTACCTCGGTCGGTGAGTTCTAAAATATACCGTATATCACAAGGAATTATAATGAAAAGTGACGGGAATAACTCCATTCATATATCTGGCCTAAGTTAACACTTTTCACCTTTGCTTTGTATCCAACACCATGCATATACATTTTCGAGTTTCAACGATTACTATTGTCACCAATGTATCCAACATATATTTATGTTAACATTGAAATAGTAACTACGAAAGGAAGAAAGAAAAAAGAAAAACAATAAAAAAGAAAAAAAAGAAAAAAAAAAAAGAAAAGAAAAGAAAAGAAGATAGGAAAGATGGAAAATGAAAAGAAAAAGATGAAGAAGAGAGAAGGAAACAAAATGGGTATAATAAAATTTACGATCCATAGATCATATTTGCTAATGATTTATAGATTAAATCACGGAGTAAATGTAGTTACGTATGTTACATACATATTTTGTGTACATATATATATATACATTTTGACATTTATGTTTTCTTTTTTTTTTGTGAATGATCTATAGATCTTAGATCGATCATTAAATTATATATATTTATGAAAAGAGAAATGATTGAATAGATAAATAATGCAACGTTAAGAAATAAAATGGATATCTAATATGCTTTTACGATTTTAATAAACGATCTAATATTAAAAGTAAAAGATCAAAAGAAGATAATTTTTTTTCTTTTTTTTTTTTTTTTTTGTTTTTTTTTCCTCTCTTGCAAATTATTACATCTAACGAATACGTCATAAAAATGTAAATTGATTTCTTTGTTAAAATAAAAGAGAAATATTAAGTATAAATAATAAGAATAATTTAAATAATTAATGGAAAGAAATTGTGTGCATTAGAAAAGTATAACATAAATGTAATAAATATATATTATTAATAAATTATTAATATAATAATAAAAGTGATATATTATTTATATTACTAATTAGTATAGTTATTACATGTACATTAATATTATTACGTAATATTAAAATTAAAAAGAAAAATAAATAAACGAATGAAAAAAATGGCCTCAAAATCTAAAATAACGATAATTGAAAGAATTGAAAGAAAACAATAATAAAAATAAAAAAAGAAGATAAAAATGAGGAAGAAAACGTAACGTTAAAATAAACAAAAAGAAAAACAAATAAATAAACATAAATAATTAAACAAACAAATAAATAAATAAATAAGAAATAGTCTCGAGATGTGACATAATGATAATTAAAAGAATTAAAGGAAAACGACAAAAAAAAAAAAAAAAAAAAAAAAAAGGAAAACAAATAATAATAAAAAAGAAAAGAGGAAGATAAGGAAAACAAAAAAAAATGACACAGTAATTTTTTACTTCTTTTTTTTTTTTTTTTTTTTTTTTTTGTTTTTCCTTATTTTCACAATTAACATGTCGAGCAATAAAATATAATTCGTTCTAATAGATACGTTTGAATAATGCATTAATTAATATAGAAACGAAATAATTGAAATATCTTTTAAAGTGAATTCGAATTTAATTCGAAATAATTATATTCGATAATATTGTAAAAAAATTTTAACGTAAAATTTACAACGTATAATACATAATAATAAATGCAATACGTGTGGACACAAAGATACGTACATGAGAAACAAGCTGTTGGCTCGTTAAGTCGTTCAGCTTTACTGGCCTCTACTTAATAAAGCGAAATTGTTTTTGGTGACGACGTATGTACGTACAATACCGAGCGACCGCCTTTAAATTGATCTTTTGATCCGTCGAACTCAGTGCCGCTGAACAACTATGAACATATAACGGGTGTACACGTAAAATTAATCAATAACTTCAAATACGAACTCTCTCGATCGATATTCTTTTTCTTTTTCTTTTCCCTTTTCTTTCTTTCTTTCTATTCTTTTTTTTTTTCTTTTTGTTTCATTTTTTCATTACGAAAATATTTTTCCTTTTTTTTTTTTTTTTTTTTTTTTTTTTTTTTTTTGTGTTTTTGTATTATTTCATTTTGTTTTGTTTAATTAGAAAAATGATTAGAAAAGAAATGATCACATGAATTATTTGTAATATGGGTCAGGGAACTACTACTGTTAACTCTTGTATACGCTTAATTAATGACTATGGTCAATACGTTCGTTAAGAAATCATTCTCGATGACCATAAAGGAGAATGTGGTGGCATACCATAGGATTAGAATTTTCTTATGCTAGGCACGTTAGCATAATTATCTTTTAACGTTCTCTATTGATGACATTTATCGTCCTTTATTTCAGATAATTTATTTGTTTTTTCTTTTGTCTCTTAGGTTTAGAAAAATAGGTAAACATGAAAAATATATATATATATATATACACACACATATATATATATGTATGTATATATGATATATTAATTATTTATACATTATATATATATGAGAGAATATCAATAATAATAATAATATAACATATAATACATAGATATATTATATGTGTATATAAATTTTTTTTCTATAACATAGAAGAGAAATTATTTATATTATTACTATATTATATTATTTTTTATAAATATATATATATATATATATATATTATAATAAAAAATTGTAATAAAATAATAATTCTATATTACTATATTACATCATTATTATTTACAAATAATGATATGAAATAATGAATATCCTTTATTCAGTCAAAGAAAAGTTCGAATTATCGATTGACATCTTAGGAACTACTTCTTTCCAGAAGATATCCATTTTTATCTCGAAATATGAAAATCTCAATACGCTTTTATATAGATTCAAAAAGATTTGAGCGTAGTCGTGTGAATGGATGCGTCAATGATTGAAAGAGTCTCGAGTACAAGAAAAAGAAGCAGCAGAAGAAGAAGCAAAAGCAAAAGTAGTAGAAGAAGTAGAGGAAGAAGAAGAAGAAGAAGAAGAAGAAGAAAAAGAAGAAAAAGAAGAAGAAGAAGAAAAAGAAGAAAAAGAAGAAGAAGAAGAAGAAGAAGAAGAAGTGGAAGAGGAAGAAGAAGAAGAAGATGAAGATGAATAGTTCTGGGCTAATATTTGAACCTCTTCAAATGCCACCAATCTCATTTGTCGACTAGCCTCGACAGTCCTCTCCACCTCCTCTTCTTCCTCCTCCTCCTACTTCTTCATCTTCTCCTCCTCCTCCTCCTTCTCCTTTTGCTCTTCCTCCTTCTGCTCGTCCTTCTCTTTCTCCTCCTCAATTTTGAATAATGGATCAGATGCGACCCATGGAACACAAAGTAGATATCCGCGGTATTCGAACGATAACGGGTACAAAGTGCTTTTACCATCGTATCCGCTTATGGCAATTTCCACGCATATGCCTCTTTTGCACGTTATTATTATCATGGATCTTAAGATCTAAACTATCGGTATAATCTAGTTTCTTTAAAGGTTATCTTTTAGATACATACATACATACATACATACATACATATATGTGTGTGTGTGTGTGTATTTATTTATAATCGTTCTAATTTCTTATTTTCATTACGTTATATTATTATTTAGATTTTTATATACGAATATTTACATTCATATAAGTAATATAATCACTATACATACGTATTCACTGTATATGATTGTATTACTTATATGATTCCAATATGTATATTAGATTTATATAAAATACACATACGTACATACATACATATATATATATATATATATATATATATATATACATATACATATGATAAATAAATATATATAGATGTGTATGTGCATGTATGTATTACATTATATAAAATTATATATATTAGATTTATATAAAACACACACGTACATACATATATATATATATATATATGTATATATATATATATATATACATATGATAAATAAATATATATATATGTGTGTATGTGCATGTATGTATTACATTATATAAAATTATATATAATAGATTTATATAAAACACACACACACACACACACACACACATATAATAAATAAATATATATATGTGTGTACGTGCATGTATGTATTACATTATATAAATTTATATATATATATATATTACTTTCATATAAAATACTATAGTTACTATATGTATATAATATTATATTAATATATAGTAATACAGTATTATATTATATAATATTATATTACTATATATAGTATATATTAACTATTGTTAATTTAATTTCATTTTCAGAATTAGTCTTATTATTTATTTTTAAAGACATAATACATGCACAATTTTCGATCCATTTCGCATTCTAAATATATTTATATACTAAACATATTATTATTATTATTATTATTATTATTATTATTATTATTATTATTATTATTATTATTATTAATATTATTATTATTATTATTTAATATAAAATTATTATTATTTACATAAATTATTTACATACTACATAACATATATATGTATTAATGAATAAATATATATATATATATATATTTATTGATTTATTTATATATTATATTATTACGAGCAAATAGATATAGCAATAGATTAAAAATTCTCTTTCATTATTATTACGTTTGCGATCATTAAAATAAATTCTTTAGCGAGAAATGGTGCATTGTCAAAATACTTCCTTTTTTTTTTTTTTCCTTATTTCTTTTTCATTTATTTATTTATGTTTTTTGTTTCGTTTTATATAGATATTATAAAAACAAATGGAAAAATGAGAAGAAAAAAAAGGAAGGATATTCGAACGATAGAAGGGGTAGGAGGTGTGAAGAAAGAAATTAATAAATTTTTGTAAAAAAAAGATTCGTTTCGAAAGCGATTAGATTTGAAAACGTTTCAAACTCTTATAACGATTGAGCTATAAAATATCGATTAGAACACTTACAATGATAATGGTATATATAATAAGTATTGTGTCTAACGTCATAATCATTAGAACCATGATAGCTGTGATAAAACAAATCCGTACCAATGGAACATTATAGTTTGATTCGCGGAAATTCTAAACGTTTGGAATCCCCGATGTTTCTTTCGTTGGTAAATAAACTTGGATGAGCGTATAATTGTACGCTTTGCAATGTAATTCGTATTATTGTCGTCGATAAAGGCAAAAAGTAGAAGAAAGAGAGAGCAAGAAAGAGAGCGAGAGAGAGAGAGAGAGAGAGAGAGAGAGAGAGACAACAAATGAGTGAATGAAAGTGAGAGTGAGAGAGAAATACGAGGACGTGTTAAACTCTAGAATGCATTCAAGAAACGTATTCATTAGTCAACTACTAATTCTTAAATGATATTTAATTATTCATTTCACGATGATTTTCTCTACGGCTTGTTAGAAAGATTTATCGAACTAATTATATTTTTACGCAATCTTCTCAATGATCTCTCTAATTATTTTCTTAGATTCTTTAGATACCTTAGAATTCCTTTTTGTTTTATTCTTACTTTTCTTTATTTTTTTTTCTTTTTTTTTGTTTGTTTGAATTTTTTTTGTTCATTTATCTATTTATTTTTTCTCCTTTTCTTTCCTTGGTTTTTTTTTTTCTTTCCTTCTCTTCTTTTTGTTTATTATATACATTTTATATAATTTTTTTTATATATTATAATGTATATAATAATAATAATAATAATAATAATAATAATAATAATAATAATATATTTAAAAAAAAATGTGATATATTTTTTTTTCCTTTTCTTTTTATTTCTATCAATAATAACAAAAGAGCTCTTAATATATATTGAACGTATGTACGTGACACATACGACATAATAATATTGATTTCTTCAAAAGGAATTATAATTGCCGAGTTACGATGGAGCCCGTGTTTTGATTTCGAATTTTTTATAACGAGTGGGACAAAAGTTTTTCGAAAGATATTGGGTGACTTGTTTCTTTTTTCTTTTTTTTTTTTTTTTTTTTTTTTTTTTTTTGTTATTTTTCAAAGATGTGACGTCAAATTGTCGACGAAAAGGTTTGCAATTTTTAGAAGAAAATTTTCAAACAGAAGAAAAACGAGTAAAATAAATCTTTTAGTGACAACTCATCTATTAGATTGGAAACTATGAAACGGGCGTTAAATGATAATAAATAACTAAACAAAAACGCCCGTTTCATAGTTTCCAACCTAATATATATATATATATATATATATATATATACACGCACACATACACACTCATTTATATATGGATATATATATACACATACTAACAATTATATATGTATATATATATATATATATATGTATACACATGTAAGCGTTTATTACATTTATTTACAATGTATATACATACATATATGTAAGTAGATGTATATGTGCATGTATATGTGTGTGTATCTTTACGTGTGTATGTAAGTAGAAAGATCTAATTTTCGAGTAAGATGTAATACATTATAAAGCATTAAATTCCGATGACTTCTCGGGCTCTCGTCGTATGTAATTTTGTAAACTCGTGTCGAAGAATCACGCCAAATCGTCGTTACATGGATATGTAACGAGAGAATTTACAACGTTTCGAACTGCGTTGAACGATCGGTTTAATGTCCACCACTTCTATATCGACCTTTTTTCTTTTT
Organism: Vespa mandarinia; assembly: GCF_050613455.1. Lineage (NCBI taxonomy): Eukaryota > Metazoa > Arthropoda > Insecta > Hymenoptera > Vespidae > Vespa > Vespa mandarinia. The sequence goes on along the minus strand of NC_140826.1, from coordinate 1,641,673 downwards.
ATGAGTTTCTCTGAACCATCATTATTACCCTTCTCCTCATCATCCGACCCCAACGACCCCACCCCTAATCGCCAAAAAAAAAAGAAAAAAAAAAGAGAGACGATCCTTGCGTCGATGTCCTCGCGATCTTAAACGCGAGTAGAATGGAAAAGTGGAAAAGAAAGTGACTCAAAATTGTGTCACCATTTTTTTTTTCTGTGACGACACTAAAGTAGCTAATGGAATTGTAACCGTGTCATTGTAACCGGGATGAATATCGATTAAAAAGGTATCTTTGATCGATCTAAGATATATTTATATATATTTATATATATTTATTATTATAAAAATTAAGTAGAATATTAGTATAAAAATTAAAAAGTAAATATTAATTTTATTAGTATAAAATTAAAGTAAATATTAGTATAAAAATTAAGATATATATATATATATATATAAAAATTAAAGTTTGATAAAACAATAGGACGTTAGAATTATTCGAAGAATTTTTATTAAATATTATCAAAACATTTATCGAATACAATTATTTAAATATTAGGACGTTTAAATTATATTTTATTAATTATTATATAGAATAAAAAAGAGACAGAAGTTGATTTAGAATTAGATAATTAAAGTTCGATTTGGATTAATTAGAATTATTTTAAACGAAAAAAAAAAAAACAAAAAAAGGACCAAAAACAAAAAGAAATTCAGAATGTAAATTTTGATATTGAAAAATTCTGCGATTTTTTAAAATTGAAGGAAGCTTACGATAAAAATTTCATCGAACGAGAATTAAAAATTAATCGAAATAAAAGAGGCGATCGTTTTTCTGTTGCGTAATAATTTGCAATGAAAAAGAAAAAAAGGAAAAAAAAAATAGGAAAAAAAATAAAATAGGAAAAAGAAAAAAAAACAAGAAAAGAAAAGGACAAAAAAGAAAAGAGTATTATAGGTGAAATTTAGGAAAATTGTTATATGCCCTTAAAAATTTCGCAATATCTTTTCGAATTGATAATGAAAATGCACGAACGATAGATTAAATTAATTAAATGGCCCGTTGACGAAATAATGTCTCGTACTTTGAATCGTGATGTAACATTTTTCTATATCATTTATATCGTATACCGGGTCATAGCTCGATAAATTCCATGAATTATGTTATATGATCAATTTCATCGAACTAATTCTCCCTGTAGCTCTATATATAGCTTGAATTAGAAGCTAAGACGTTTAGATTAAGCGTTATTATGTAATAGATTTATTTCCTACTTTTTTCATCTACCCCCCCTCTCTCTCTCTCTCTCTCTCTATCTCTCTCTCTTTCTCTCTCTACCTATCTATCTATCTCTCTCTTTCTCTCTCGTTCTCTTTCTCTTTATCTGTCTTTCTTTCTCTATAACTATCTTCATTTTCATTTCTTTTTCTTTCCAATGTATTACAAATAATGACAATTATTACTTGGTTTTATTTGTTAAAAAATGATAATTAAATTGAAGTAATACTTTTAAATAATTATATTAAATAATAATAATAATAATAATAATAATAATAATAATAATAATAATAATGATAATGATAATGATAATGATAATAATGAAATTATTTAAATTGAATACTTCTGAATAATTATTGAATGATAATAAAATATAAATAATATTTCTAAACAATTGTATTCGATAATAATTAAAATTCAAATAATATTTCTATATAATTGCACTTAATAATGATAAAAAGTTTAAAAAATATTTTTAAATGCTTATATCAAATAATAATTAGATCGTAATAATAATATTAAATAATTGTTGGATTTAAGATAATTAAATTTATAAAAAACAAATAATACCAATTAACTTTTTATTAATAGTAATTAAATTTTAAATAATATTTCAATAGTGAGTCCACGAAGTAAATTTTGCTTTCGTAAATTTTTTAACGAAATAAAAATCATATACGCGGCGTTTTAAGTGAAAAGATCACTTACTTATGTCAGAAAGTTTATAACAACATATGAGAGATAGCATTGAATTAAGTTTATTTTACGAACGAAACAACTCGGAGTCAAACAAAACGTATTACGAATAATAATTACATATATATATATATATATATGTATATATATATGTATATGTATTTTTATATATTTTTAATGAGAATACCTATTCAATGAAACCAACAATATTCTCAAAGTTTATTGACATAAAAGTTATAATGATTAACCGTGCTCGTTTCGAAATTTTACTATACATTCAATATTCCTTTTTATCTTATCGTGAAATTTTTATCTAAGTCAAAGTCTTATTATCTTGCAATAACATAGTACGAGAGAGAGAGAGAAAGAAAGAGAGAGAGAGAGAGAGAGAGGAAAAAGAGAAAGAGAAAAAGAGACAGAGAGAGAGAAAATAAAAGAGAAACAGAGACATACAGTAATTTAATAGTTTATATATATATTATTTATATATATGTATATATATATATATATATATTTGTTTTTTTCCTAGTACTTTAATGATAATTAAATATGAAAATATAATTATGATAACTAAATATGAAATAATAACTAAATATGAAAATAAATATGAATAATATCCATCCATTCGTAAAATAAAAATGTATTGATAGTCAATGATAAAAATATATGCGTTTCCTGTTGCGAAGTAAAGAAAAAAAATATCTTAATAATATATTAATATTAGATCGCTTTAGAACGGACTAATATCTTTGGTTCTAATGACATCGTTAGTTCAATTGACTAATCGTACTTTAACATATTTTTGTACCTTTTTTTACTTTTACTAAACAAAATTTTCCATAATTAACTCATATATATATATATATTTGTACCGTTTATGTAAATAAACAAACAAACAAACAAAAAAATAAATAAATAAATTTATTAATTGTACGATCAATCGAATTAAAGAATACGAGGTAAATACGTTTCAATACGTTACGATTCGTTTCCTTCGATTGGTTCATTATAATGCGTGGAAGAAAAAAAAAAAAATAAAAAAAAAAGATAAGGAAAGAAAAAAAAATAGAATTGTACAAAAATAATGATGGGAAAAAATATAAAGAAATAGCATAATTAAATCGACTACGAATAAAAGAAAAATATGAAATTACAATATTAACTTGAATGACCTTTAAAACCGTTAACAGATTGCTATGTGTCTGCATATGTGATCCTTGAACGTGACACAAATAGAATTAACGGTATAATTTTCTTAAGGTTTAAGGAAGAGAGAGAGGGAGAGGGAGAGAGAGAGAGAGAGAGAGAGAGAGAGAGAGAAATAAAAAAAAAACAAAGCAAATACGTATTCTTTTCCTCATACGAGCATGTGATAAAAACGTGTCGTCTCAGTGATTACTATTTCTCTGATTATTATTGAGAATTGAAGAGAAGGATAAAAGTGAAATATCGTAGATTTGTTTCTTTTTTCTTTTATTATTATTGTTATTATTATTATTATTATTATTATTATTATTATTATTATTATTATTATTATTATTATTATTATTATTATTATTATTATGATTATGATTATTATTAATATTGTTATTGTTAGTATTATTAATAATTGTTGATATAATTTTTTTTTATTTTTTATTATATATTATTATTATTATTATTATTATAATTTTTAATTTCTAACACATTAAAATTCAAATCTTTTAATATTTATCATTTAATCATAGATCATTTTTAATTTTTTAACTAAGTATATTTATTTTATATATATATATATATATATATATATATATCTATATATTTATTTATTTATATTTATGCGTGTGTGTATATAATAATAATATTAATAATAATAATAATAATAATAATAATAATAATAATAATAGTAATAATATTAATAATAGTAATAATATTAATAACAGTAATAATGATGATAATAATAATTATAATAATAATAATGATAATAATAATAATAATGATAATAATGATAGTAAATGATAAAAATGTTAATTAAAAGATAACTGTCATAAATATCAAAGCAATATCAATTTCGATGAAATGAGACGTTTCATTTTATTCGAAAGTAATTTTATACAAAAACTGGATTAAACGATATCCATAGTCGTAATCTAATCTATTCTTTTCATTCTTCAAAGTGTAAAAACAAAAATCGAATTTATTTGTCCTATAATGATTAAACGTAAAGTTTTCTTTTCCTTTTTTTTTTCGGTTACTCAACTATATGTTTACTTTGAAAATTACGTAACTCCAGTTTGCAGAAATTATTAATTAAAAAAAAATAAAAAAAAAAAATAAAAAAAAAGAAATAAAAAATAAAAAAAAGGAAGAAAGAAAGAAAGAAAAAATCGTTACGTAGTTAAAATAATTTAACACAGCTTTACTAACATATTTGTGCAGTTGGTAATAAAAGCTTGTGTCGTATGTTTTTACAGTCGAAATTTAAATATAAATACGTAATGATTTTATGACTTTTGGAAAAAATTTTTTTATAATCGCTGAAGTAAAGCGACACAACGTTTTCATTACGGTGAAACAAAAATCCTCGTTCTTTTTTCTTTTCTTTTTTTTTTTTTTTTTTTCTTTTTGTTGATTAAATTTCTTTTCAAATAATTCTTAACAAGAATTGTTAAAAATTCTTTACACGTATCTCAGGATCCCCAATAATCAATCTCAATATAATTTCTTTAAATCGATCAATATACTACGTGCAAGGTCTTAAAGTGTGTCGAAGCAGTGGAAAAAAAAAAAAAAAAAAATAAAAAAAGTAAACTTACACTATATGAAAGAATGAACCAATGAAGAAACATTATCTCCGATGATGATTACTCCGATTATGAAGTTACGATTATTCGAATAAAAAGCGAAATCAAAATCAAAATCGAAAGAAAAATAAATATCAAGAAAAATAAAAATCAAATTTATACTCAAAAAATAAAAGAAAACGAACGAAGAAGGAATAGAGAGGATAATAATAATAATAATAATAATAATAATAATAATAATAATAATAATAATAACAATATTAATAATAACAATAATAATAATAATAATAAAACAAAATCAAAAACAAAATAAAAGAACAAAAGAAAGAAATCGTAACGAGAAACAACCTGTTGCAAGGACGGCGGCCGATGGCGTAGTGAGAGAAGAGAGAGAGAGAGAGAGCGTTTCGCTATGACATAGTAGATAATGGTTACGTACGCGAAGTTCGGGCGCGTGTCTCATGCCGGCCGAAGTTAACCGAAATATCCCGAGGTTAGTCGAACGATTGGTGGTGGTTAGTTCGTTCGTTCGTTCGTTCCTTCGTTCGTCGTTCGTCGTTCGTCGTTCGTTCGGTTTTCACGCGCGAACGAACATTGCCGAAGCGGTTGTCATCGGTCGGCGTAGACCGAGCTTCTTTCAGAACGGTTCCTCGTACTCATACGGTTCTGAGTCTCGTGTGTTTGTTACTACCGCTGCTGCTGCTGCTGTTGCTGCTGCTGCTGCTGCTGCTGCTGCTGCCGCTGCTCGTGTTAGCTGCTGTTGTTTGCTGTTGATCTTCGCGCGTCGTTTTTGATTACCACGCGCGACGACGGTGTGTTCGCGTTGTTAGTTCATCGATTGTTGTTCTATTTTATTTTCTTTTTTTCTCTCTCTCTCTCTCTCTCTCTGTTTGTATGCCTGTCACTCTCTTCTTTTCATTTTATTTTTGTTTCTTCTCTATCCTGTACGTACTGGCTTTTGCCTTCTTCAGGTTTTATAAAATATAAAACAATGAAATATAATAGAAAAAGACACGAGAGAGAGAGAGAGAGAGAGAGAGAGAGAGAGAGAGAGAGAGAGAAGATCGAAACATAACGATCTTCGATTAATTTCGTATACTTTCGTTGCACTTCGGCACGCTCTCTCTCACTCTCTTTCTCTCGCTGTCTCTCTCTCTCTATCTGTCTCTCTCTCTTACTCTCTTTCTCTATTTCTATCTCTCTCCTCATTCGTCATCAGGCAACTCCCCTTCTTCCAATAGGGAAGGCCGCTCTTTGCATTTTTTCCTCGCGGGAAATTCGAAGGCTCCTGTAAGGATTGAGTTACGATAAGGACGAAAGAAAAATAAGAAGAAAGAAAGAAGAAGGAAACAAAACAAAAAAAAAAAAAAAAGAAAAAAAGAATAAATAAATTCTATAATAGTAGTTAGTTGCGGCATTCGAGGTGAATAATTTTGTTGACCTTCAATGGGAATTATTGCAAGAGAACTAACTGCATATGCCTAATTACAAAATGTGAATGCAACCGCGTGCCTTTATGTTGCTGCGCCTGTGCCCGCGTCCCCATGTACGACGTTTACGTTTACCTGTTACACATGTGTGTGTTTGTATGTGTGTGTATGTGTGTGTGTGTGGGTGCACGCGTGCGCGTAACTTTTCGCGTAACATGTGTGTCTAATAAATGTACAAAGGAAACAGGAAGGATACGAAGATCGCGGATCGTGAATCGTGGATCGTGGATCGTGGAAACTCGGCCGGTGGCCTCGATTAAATAATAAAAGGAAGAAGTACGACCGACGACCTTGAGGATCGGCGAACCGCATAGCGTAGCGTCGCGTAGCGTCCACCTAAGTTTTCTTAGCTTCCTACGAAAAATAAACTAACCGTAACGCTTCGTACGGGAACGTTCTCTCTTTTTTTACTTCTTCATTTTTTCTTCCTCCCTTTTCTCTCTCTCTCTCTCTCTCTCTCTCTTTCTTTTTTATCTCTTTCTTTTTTCTGCTTTTCTTTTTTTTTTTCTTTTATTTTTTTTTTTGTTTTTATTTTTCTTTTTTTGCGTTACGCTCGGTTAACACGTCTTCCTTCTTATATATTCTATCATTGATTTTATCTTCCTTGATAAAAAAAAAAAAAAAAAAAAAAAAAAAAAGACAGTAAAAGAAAAGAGAATTAATAAGGATTGACAAAAACAGATACAACGCAAATAGTTGATTGGTTGGCTCATTGGTTGGTTGGTTGGTTGGTTAGTTGGTTCGTTGGTTGATTGGTTGGTTGGTTGGTTGGTTAGTTGGTTGGTTGGTTGGTTGGTTGGTTGGTTGTTTGGTTGGTTGGTTGGTTTATTGAGTAATCAAACGACCTTGATTGGTTGGATTTACACGTGTGCTATTTAGGAGATACTACACGTTACAATCGATCAATCATCGACATCGTTATCGTCGTCATCATCATCATCATCATCATCATCGTCGTCATTATCATCGTCGTTGTTGTCGTAGTCTTTGTTGTTGGTAGGAAGTTTACTATCTTATCTTTTTTTTATTTTTTTTCCTCCCTTCTTTTTCTTTCTTTTTCCTTTTTCTTTTTTTATTTTCTTTATTTTTTTCCTCTCTCTATCTCATCATCGAAGAAAAATGACGACGATGCACATCAAGTCGGATATATCTCTAGTGACCTGCAAAATTCAAATCGATCGACCCGATTATCATTCGAAGCGAAAGGACTCCGCGAACGAGAGTTCAAAAGGTTATAAGGCTCGTTTGATTGACCTTAGAAATTGTCACTTTTCGTTCGAAGTGAAAAGAAAAAAGGGAAGGAAAAGAAGAAGGAAAAGAGAGTCTTTTATGCCTAATCGTTGTTCGTCTGCATCTATTGTACGAATTTTAATTTTTCCAATTAAAATGAATTCCAATAATTTTTTTATTATTATTATTTGTTCGTTTGTTTGTTTGTTTGTTTCTTTCTTTCTTTCTTTCTTTCCTTCGATCAATCACAAGTGTCACGAGTGATACTTGAAATCGTTTTTATTTGTTAGAAAAAAAAAAAAGAAAGAAAAGGAATCGAAAAAGAAGAAAAATATGTCCGAGTCTTCGTTTATATGTTATACGAACTAATAATTTTATCATCATCATCATCATCATCATCATTATTATTATTATTATTATTATTATTATTATTATTATTATTATTATTATTATTATTATTATTATTTTTGTAATTTTTTTATTTCCTTTTTTTTCTATTCGTTAACATTGAAGAATCATACGATCGATCCTTGAAATTGTTCCTCGAATTGGAAAGAAAATTCGACCGAGCGTTCGCTTATGTATTATACGAACTAATAGTTTTATCATCATCATCATCATCATCATCATCATCATCATCATCATCATCATCATCATTATTATTATTATCATTATTATTATTTTTGTTATTTTTTTCTATTTTTTTTTTCTATTCGTTAACATTGAAGAATCATACGATCGATCCTTGAAATTGTTCTTTGAATTGGAAAGAAAATCAACGAGAGAGAAAGAGAGAGAGAGAGAGAGAGAGACTATGTGATATATATAAAAGTTTTCCATTAACTATTCTTTTTTTAACTTCGCTTGTTAGAAATATATTATTATTATTATTATTATTATTATTATTATTATTATTATTATTAATATTATTAATATTATTATTATTATTAATTCCATTTTTTAATTCTTTTTCTATTAAACACCGATCTCGGTTATCGATTTATGTGTGTATGTGCGTGCATCCGTGCATCCGTGCGTGTGTGTGTGTGTGTGTGTGTGTGTTTGCGCGTATATATATATATCACACAGTCGATTTCTTCGAACGAAGTGAAATTCGCGACGACCTTCCGGCGCCGTTAGTAATCAAGCACGGGTAGAGCGGGACACCTTTTTGTTATCTAATTGTTAGCGGTGATTGGGTAACAAGTCGTACGTATCTTAAGGAAGAGTTTAACGTTCGAAGGCTGCTAACGTCGAACTGCTGCTACTGCTGCAGCTGCTGCTGCTGCTGCTGCTGTTGTTTTTGTTGTTGCTACTGTTGCTGTTGCTACTTTAGCTGTTGCTGATGTTACTGGTGTTGTTGTTACTGCTACTGCTATTGCTGTTGCTGCTGTTACTGCTGTTGCTGCTGTTGTTACTGTTGCTTTTGGTGAAGTCGAATCGCGAGAGGGAATAGCGTCGTGATTTACCGAGCTTCTTCAAGTAAAGAGAGTGAATGAGTGAGTGAGTGAGTGAGTGAGTGAGTGAGTGAGTGAGTGAGTAAGAGAGAGATAGAGAGAGAGAGAGATAGACAGATGATAGAGATAGAGAAAGATAGACAGATAGAGATAGACTGATAGAGATAGACAGACAGAGATACAAAGAGATAGAGATAGAGATAGATAGAGATAGATAGATAGATAGATAGATAGACAGAGAGAGAGAGAGAGAGAGAGAGACAGAGAGAGAGATAGAGATAGCAGAGTATACGTCTCTCGAGTTTACCGCGTTTGAGACGAACGAGGAGGAAACTCTCCTGGTATTTTCGTGTTGGACGCGTTCGAGAGAAATTCCGCTAAGTCTCTTCCGTTAGTTTCGTACAACGAGAAAAGTTTAACACCCCTTAGATGATGGTATATAATATATATATATATATGTGTGTGTTTGTGTATGTGTATATATATATATATATGTATATATCGTCTATCGTTATATTTACATCGATCATCATATCGATACGCTAATTCCAATATTCGTGAACGAAAATTATTTCGCGATTTGTGAATAGTACGCGATTTGTGAGATTTTTTTTTTTTTTAGTGACCGTTGATTATTATTTTATATTGTTAGAAGAAGAGAAAGATTAAAAAGGAGGAGGAGGAAAAAGAAGAAGAAGAAGAAGAGGAAGAAGTGAATAATACCTGAGTGATATAGCATTTGAAGAAAGTGAAAGAAAAAAAGGAGTGAAACATACAATACAGAGAAAAAAGTGAAAAATAAATACGGAACAAAGAAAAAAAGAAAAAAAAAAAAGAAAAGTGTGAACGAGAAAAGAAAGAAAATATAACATAATATAATACAATATAAAATAAGGATGAGAGATTTAAAAGATTATATCAAAAGTGTTATACACGTGAAAATTCAAGTTATATTAGAGAAACGCGTATGTACAAATCGTATCTCTTATTGATTTTGTTCTTTCATTTTTTGTTTGTTTGTTTGTTTGTTTGTTTGTTTTTTCCCCCTCCCCCCTTTTTGTAATTCCTTTTTTATCTTTTATTTATTTTCTTTCGTCTTTCTTCTCGATTCCGATTGACTATATATGATCGTCGATATATTTTGAAGGAGAAGACGTGAAAGGACAATGCCACGAGACGACGAGTGTGTACATATATATGTATATGTTTATATACGCGTGTGATTTAATGAATGACATTCTTTTTTTTTTTTTATTTAACGATTCCGCGAAAATTAACGTCGGGGATTAATAACAACGTAGACGACGACGACGACGACAACGACGACAACAATAACAAGAAGAAGAAGAAGAAGAAGAAATATTTAAATGAACGTTTTGAATACGTCGGTGTATTAGAAATTTCATTGTGGACCTTTAAATTCGTTGCCGGTCGACGAATTAGAACGGAAAACGGGACAAGGATTTTCTAAAAAGAAAAGAAAGTTGTGGGTTTTTTTTCCTCCCCCTCGCATCATGCCAGTTTTTAACATAATCGCACGCAGATGCAAGGTGAGTCTTAGCATTTGAATATCTCTCTTTATTTCTTCTTTATTTTTTTTTTCTTTCTTTCTTTTTTCTTTCCTCTTTCTTTTCTTTTTCTCTCTCTTTTATTTTTTTTTATTTGTTTTTCTCCTTTTATCTTTTTTTTCCTTTTTTTTTTTTTTCCTTTTTTTTTTTCTCATAATACATCTTTCCTTCACCCGTTGTATCTTGTACATTTTTTCTTGTCTTTTTCTTTTTTCTTTTTTTTTTTCTTTTTTTTTTTTCTCTTTCCATATACATTCCATATCCATTCTCCTTTTTAATATGATTCAAAAATTTTCCTTCTTTCTTTCTTTCTTTTTTTCTTTCTTTCTAATCGTTTTGCAAATTACCCTTATATTTTATTCGTAATAAATATATATATATATATATATATATATATATATATGTATGTATGTATGTATGTATGCATTTATTCTAATTCGTTTGGAAATGCATAAGCTTCAAATTCGTTAGATCTTCTCTCTTCGTAGGATTTTTTTTCCTTCTTCCTGATGATTGGTAGATCTCTGTATTAGCAGCAGCGTGTTTGCTGCATCTGTGTATATGTGTGTGTGTGTGTGTGTGTGTGCATATGTTTCTGTGTATGTACGCGCGCATCGTATAAAATCTACAAAACGTATCTATTGCTGCTTTCAAGGTCAAACTCGATTACAGTTCTGACAGTTAAGTTTTATAGTCCGTCGAAATAAACCTTTGCTTTTTTAAAGCGAACTATTTATTTATTGGATTGGAATTTTTTTCTTTTCTTTTTCTTTTTCTTCGGAATTTTTAATTAGTATTAACAAAAAAAAAAAAATAGATATAAAAAAAGAAAATGGTTAGTGCTTTAAGAAAATTCTTTGATATGCAATATAATAATATAAATAATTGGTACTCCAATTTTTTTTCTTTCTCTTTTATTTTTCTTTTCTTTTTTTTTTAATTTTTTAATTTTTGATAAGTTATTAAAAAAAAAGAAAAAAAAAAAGGAAAACAAACAAAAGAAAAAAAATAGGAAACGATCGGTACTTTTAAGGAAATGACGGTATGTGATAGAATAATATAAATGATGATTGGCATTAACGTCGGATAATTTAAATTGAAAAAAGAAATTGTCGGGCAATTTAAATCGAATTATTTTTCAATTTTAAATCGAATTATTTTTCAATTTTAAATTTAAACCCTTTAGTATTTATAAATATACGCTTATGGTATTTATAATAAAGATCCATATGCGGGACAATTAATTATTTATATATCCATCGTATATATTTATTACTGATAATGTTTTATTATTATTATTATTATTATTATTATTATTATTATTGATGTTATTATTAATGTTTTTATTTTATAAATATCATCTCGAAATATTCTCATATACGAATTGTCGTTTTTATTAGTGAAGTATTATATCAATGTAACAATTAAAATAATTAATAATTAATAATAAAAAATATTGATATACCATTAGGAAATAAATAGAAGAATAGGGGATGACCTCTCACCTCTCGCTCTTCCCCACCATATGCAATGCTCTATATCGAAAGATTGGGTTTATAATTGATTAAGACGAAATCAATTTAATCGAATTAATTTCGAATTAATGAAATTCGTTGAAAATGAAAAAAAAAAAAAAAAAAAAAAAAAAGGAAAAGGAAAAAGGAAGAAATATTTTCAAATTTTCCCGCTTTAATAATAAACATTTTCGCTTGGACAAATATTATTTCGTTATCCTTCGGAGAATCGATTAGTGTTCCTTTTTCTTGATTTTTCTTTTTTGTTTCTATTTTTTTCATTCTCTTTCGTTTTTTTTTTTTTTTTTTTTCATTCTTTTCATTTTTCACAATAAAATCAAACGGTTTTTTTTTTTTTATTATTAACATATTGCAAATCGAATGAGATTAATCAAAAACAAAACAGAATATAAAACAAAACAACACAAAACAAAACAACACAAAAGAATTGACCACAGGAAATCAAATTTCTCGCTTGATAATTTGTTTGTTCGGTGATGGGGGTAGGAAAGAGGGATGAGGGAGGGGAGAATGGTTGAGTGGGAATAGAGTGAAAAAAATTTTTAATTTCATTTTCGTTTATTGTTATCGCATTTTGTTTCTTTCTTTTCTTTTTTTTTTTTTTTTTTTTTTGTTTTGTTTTGTTTTTATTTTGTTCTCCTTTCTTTCTATCTCCCTTTCATCGTAACGGTAAAATCGTCGATTAGCAATGGAGAATTTTAATTACGAAAGTGTCCCACCCATCTACCCCCCCTTTCCCCACCTCCCACCCAATCGTCTTGATGGTGTCGCTCTACCGAAGAGATTCGAGTCGATCGAAATGCAATTTTCGCGCGGTTGGTGTTCGTTCTCTTTCTTTCTCTTTCTCTTTATCTCTCTTTCTCTATCTATCTCTGTTTCTCTTTCGGTGAAAGCGTAACTTTCTTATTGTTCGCCTTTTAATTCGAGCGAGACGCCACTCCGATTAAATTCCACGAAAGTTTTTCTCTCTTTCTCTCTTTCTCTTTTCCTCTCTCCCTCTCTCCCTCTTTTTCTTTCTCTTTCTCTCTTTATATTTCTTAGTGACAATTTAAATTCACCTTTTATAATACAGTTTGCCGAACGAACTGTACCAGACGATTAGATGCGAGCGATTTTAAAATGCGTTCCTCGTTCTTTTGTATAAAAAGATTTGGCCTACATTGAAAGAGAGATGGATAGATAGATAGATAGATAAATAGATAGGCAGATAGATAGACAGACAGGCAGACAGTGAGTGTCTGTGAGTAGTGAGAGAGAGAGAGAGAGAGAGAGAGAGAGAGAGAGAGAGAGAGAGAGAGAGAGAGAGAAAGGATTTCGTGAAAGTACCGTTGTTGTAATAACGCCTACAGCATAATTTTGATAGATTATGCGTGTGTGATCTAATAGAGGCGTTACACATTTCTTTCTTTCTTTATTAATTCTTTTTCTTCCTTTTTCCTTCTTTCCTCTTTCGTTTTTGTTTTTTTTTTTTTTTTATTTTTGTTTTTTTTGTTTTTTTTATTTTTGTTTTTTTTTTTTGTTTTTTTTTTTTAATTCGACAAAATTCAGAACGTCTATACGGTCCACACATGGATGTGCATATTTATTGTTTAATACCATTATTATAATACGATATATTTAGAATGTTATTTTTTATAATTAATAAATACTTAAATGAATTATATTAGAATTAAACTTGATAGGTAATCCTTGAAGTTTTTAATATAATATTTAATAGATATATTTTAATGAATTATTATTATTATTCATGCGTTATAATTGCCATTATACGATGAGATATAAATGTGTATTTTTATATTAATTTTATTGTAATATAAATTTATTTTTCATTAATATAATTTAATTTAAATATAATTTGTAATATATTATAATTAATATAAGTATATATATATATATATATATATATATATATATATATATATAAATTATAATATATAACGAAATATGGATATGTTTCTTATAATACATATGTATTATAATTAATATATATGTATATTAAATGAAAGATCTGTATATGGTTAATTAAATGAAGATATTGAATCGAGTAATTTAGATTCAATTAAAAGTTTTCATTATAGATTTCAAAGTTTGTTCATCAAATCTCTTTCTCTTTCTCTTTCTTTCTCTCTCTCTCTCTCTCTCTCTCTTTTTTCCCCCTCTCTCTCTCTTTTTTCCCCCTCTCTCTATCCCTCTCTCTTCTGTATATAATATTAAATATACGAGAGAAAGAGAGAGAGAGAGAGAGAGAGAGGGAAAGAGAAAGACAAAGAGAGAGATAGATTGATCTTTCGAGGTCAATTTAAATCAAAATTATTCCTTTTAAATATTTTCATAAAAAAAAAAAAAAAAAAAAAAAAAAAAGAAAAAAAGTATTTGCACATGATAATACAATTTGTATTCGATTTACAATACATGCTATTATATGCTCTTATTATCATCATTACATTTCGTCCAATCCAATATAATGAGAGCGAGAGAGTACAAAGATAGGTTGATAGGCAGATAAGTAGATAAATAAGTAGTTAGGTAAGTAAGTGAGTAGTAGGTGTTTAAAACTCACGTTTTAGAAACTGTTAATTCATTTCTCTTGTTCTTCCTCTTCTATTCATATTTGTTTCTCTCTCTCTCTCTCTCTCCCTCCCCTACTCCCCCTCCCTCCCTCTCTCTCTCAATCTCAATCTTTTTTGCGTTTCAGCGATAAGATACAGTAGAACGTTTGCGATAAAAGAACGTTATCCAGATTCTGGAAGTTCGCGTTGCGTTAACACCATTGATATCGCGTCGTTCTCGTTTCAGGTTTCGTTTAAATGGAATTTTCCTATCGAAAATACGCTTGGAAAGTATATTATCAAGTTTTTTTTAAATGTATGCCCCCTGCCCCCTCCTCCACCTTCTCCTCCTTCTCATTCCTTTTTCTCCTCCACGCCGCGTTACTCCCACTCGCCCTTTCCTCTGTCCCTCTATAAACCCGTTCTATTCCTCTTACAACCCTCAACCCTCTCCCCACTCCGTCCTACCTTTCTTCTTGCGCGCACCCTTCCACCCCCACCCCGCCATCCTCCCCTCCTGAAATCTCGAGATCCTTCGTTCTATTTCTTACTTTTCGTTCTTAAATCGTTCAACCCGTCCACCCCCGCCGGCCCATTCCTCCCTACTCGAAAATTTTTCCTTCTTAATCTTCTACCACCCACCCACCCCCCACCTCCCCACGCTCTTCCCTCCCCCCTCTCTCTCTTTCTTTCTTTTTCGTTTCTTTTTTTTTTCTTTTTTCTTTTTTCTTTTTCCCCCTTTTGGTTTTTTTTCTCTTACTTTTTGTTCTTTTCTTTTTTCTTTTTTTTTTTTTTCCTTTTCTTTTTCTATCTTCCTTTCCTTTATCTTACGGTCGACGCAATTTCCGCCAGCTTCTTGGCCGGTACCACGATTTAATTTCTTCGCGTGAAAAATTAATCCCCTAGCTTGTCCTCTCCTTTCTATTCTTTACTTTACTTTACTTTACTTTTCTTTTTCTTTTTTCTTCTCTTTTCTTTTTCCTTCTCTCGTCCTTCGCTCTCTCTCTCTCTCTCTCTCTCCCTCTCCCTCTCCCTCTTTCTTCTTTCTTTTTTTTACGTTCTCTTTTTTTTTTTTTTTGTTTTTTTTTTTTTTATGTCTTTTTGTCTTTTATCCTTTTTCCTTCCTCATTCTCTTCTTTTCTTTTTTTTTCTTTTCTTTCTTTTCTTTTATGTTCTTTCTTCTTATCTTTCTCTTTTTTTCTTTTCTCTTTTTTTTTTTTTTTTTGCCTATCCATTTTCTCTTCTTTTCTTCGAAAATATTCGAATATTAAAAGTTCAATCGATTTTCAATATTTCATCGTTAAAATCAGTCCAAGTCTTTGTCGATCGGATGGACCGTCGTAGAACATTTTTGATATTTTGTTTTGAAAGAAAATAAAAAAAAAAAAAAAAAAAAAAATGAAAAGATAAAGGAAAAAAAAAAAAAGAAGAAAAAAGAGAAAGAAAATACAAAAAAAAAAAAGAGAGATAGAGAAAAATGTGAAGTCGACGTGTCCATCTTTTTCGCAATCGTCGTTGGAATTTTATAATTCTTGCCTTTTGACGATATTTCTCGATGTTTTTTCTTCCGATGTTTTTGTTTCACCCCGCTTTTTTTCTTTTTTTTTTTTTCTTTTTTTTCGTTTTTTGTTTTTAATGAAAAAGATAAAAGTGGGCATGAATTGGTTGGTACGTGCGCATGCGTGTGTTTCTGTTTTGGATGAGTCAATTTTATATCCATTTTCCGTTAGTCGGTATCGCAGAATCCTTTTGCTGTTTGATGGGACGAAGCTTTTTTGATATTTTTCTTTCTCCAGAAAGAAAAAAAGAAAAAAAAAAAAAAAAAAAATAAAGGATAAAGCAAGGAGAGGAATTTAAAAAGAAAAGAAAAGAAAGAAAGTAGAGAAAAGAAAAGAAAAAAAGGAGAGAAAAGAAAAAGTAAAATTATCCAGTCAATTCTTTTTTTCACGAGACTTTTCGACGTCCCTTTTTTGTTTCTTTCTTTCTTTCTCTCTTTTTTTTTTATTTTTTTATTTTTTTATTTTATTTTTCTCGTACAAAAATTCAAATTCTTCTGTTAAATCGTCCAGTCAAATTTTATCCTTCGAAAGTGACATTTCGACGTTTGTAATTTTTTTTTCCCTCTCTCTCTTTTTTTCTTTTTTTTCTATTTTTTCTGTTAACGAAAGAGGGATAAAAAGGAAGAAAAGTATAAAAAAAGAAGAAAAAAAAATAGAATGAAATTAACGGTATAGACGTCAGAGCATAGTCGAAATCGATTTTTGTTGTTCAATTACGACGCTTAGCGACACACACGTACACTCACGCTCACATTTTTTTTTTTTTTTTTTTTTTTTTGAAAGAAAAAAAGAACATACGTAATGAGTCAATTTTAATTGCACGAGTCGAACATTCACAGATCGTGCATGATAAACTTCTGATATATCGTTTACATAGGCATATCGATCAAAAGAATTAATTTCATTTTATCAATGGAATGTTCATTTTTGGATTCTCTGTCTTTTTCTCTCCTTTAACCTTATTATACGCCTCTCCCTTCCCCTAACCCATAAACTCTATCTTGTTCTCTCCCCTCCCCCTCCCCTCGCCCCTCTATACGATATATACGTTCGCGTATATATCGTAACGACGTGCTCGTTCGTTATCACTCATTACGTTATCACTTGGAGATATTTTATCTATTATTTCGCATTCGTCGACGCAAAACGTGTTCATGACATTTTCATTTCCGGCGCTTACATCTTGGGAAAAAAAAAGTGTTCTAAAGGTCGAGTTTTCGAACGTTCGAGTTTATTTTTTATCGATTTTTTAACTGGAATACTCGATCGATTTTGATTCTTATTATTTGTGTTTTTATTGTTGTATTTTAATTTTTTTTTTTTTTTTTTTTTTTTCTTTTTTTTTTTTTTTTTTTTTTTTTTTTTGTTAAGGATTCTAAGAATAATTACTTAAATTTTTTTATTAGAATATTAAGAGTTTAAAAAAAAGAGAGAGAGAGATATGGTTTACATATGGATGTAAAAAATATTGAAACGTTTGGATATTATAATTGTATGAGTATTATTAATTATTTATGATAATGTTTAATTATAATTTTTTTCTAAATATGGTAATGAATATTTCTTTCTTTCTTTTTTTTTTTTTCTTTTCTTTTTTCTTTTTTTCTTTTTCGTCTCTACGCGATATGGCACGATTTTTTGATGTTTCCTGAATTCGAATTATTTCATAATAAAAAATTTCATATCTTTCATAAAATAAATGTTTTATCTACGTAGGTATATGGAAAATAAAAAAAAAATAAAAAAGATAAAAAAGAAAAAGGATTAAATGAATTATTCTCATAATCGAAGGGATAAGGCACGGCTTTGATATTTCTTGAATTCAAATTATTTCATAAGAAAAAAAAAGAAAAAAAATAGCTAAATACCTGTAATATATATATATATATATATATATATATATATATATATATTAAATATTCTTTAGAAATTAATAATTTTCTATATTGGTATATATTAATTACTAATTAGTATAGATTCTGACGTTTTTTGAATTAATATTATTCATAATGAATGATACACTATCATAGTATTTACATTAAATATTTTTTCCAAACATTTATTAATTAATTCTTCTTCTTCTTATTATTATTATTATTAATTTTTATACTAGTCTATGCATAATTGTATTAGTGATTGTCCAAGATGTTAATTTTGTTTTTCTTTTCCTTTTTCTTTTTGTTTTTTTTCTTTTTTTGCTCTTTTTTTTTTTTTTTGCTCTTTTTCAAATCCTACCAACTAAGTAGAGTATGCATTATATTTTTGTCATTAATGGAGACAGGATAGTCCATTCATGTGGACTATCTGTTCATTAACGTAATTATATTCAATGAATATCAATTATGATACCATTGAATTATTCTTCGAACACACACACACACACACACACACATACATATACACAGATAGAGTATATGAATTAATACGTAATTCGATAGGACTAATTGGATATCTAAAACTAACATAATCTCTATCGTGATATGTTCGATTGAAATCTCGAGAGAAGCCAGTTTTTTTTTTTTTTTTTTTTTTTTTAAGAAATATATCGTTGAAGGAAAAAGGAAGAAGATGGAAAAAAGAATTCTTTTATAATTTCGTTTCCATCATTTTTTTTTTTTTTTTCTAAAAAAGAAACAAAATAAATGAAAACTGATCGTGTAGTAGTCGCGTAAACGTATAAAACGTGAGACGAATAATAATTTTGTACTTCGATAATCGAAACAACAAGTTGACGTCGAGATACACCACTAACATGTCGGTCATCCCCGACTCCCCCTCCCACTCCCATCACTACCCTTCCTCCTCTCCTCCACGGCTCGATATCATCGTGGTTGTTTTTGTTTACGTTCGCGTTCGTTGTATTCTCGCGGAGAAAGATAATGTTTATCGATCATGAATGAGAGAAATATATAAAAGAAAAGAAAAGAAAAGAAAAAAAAAATAGAACAGTAAAAGAAAAAAAAATCCAGAAAAATACCTGAACGATCTAAGCGTGGTTTTTTTTTTTTTTTTTTTTTTTTTTTTCATTTCGACGATTATTCGACATACGTGTATACATGTTGAATAATGTAAATGTTTTTCAGTTTTATGACAGTGAGAAAATAATTAAAAATACTGCGTACGTATTCGTACGATTGTATATATATTTGTACGATGCATTTATACGTCTAAGGGGAATAAATAACGAAAGTTACCTTGAAAAGAAATTTATTACGATGTTTATAAAGATATTCATTTAATATTCAATGGGGCTCGTTTATATATAATTTACCTCATTTATAATTTTTCCTCGATTTAATTAGAGAAAATATTATTTTTATTTGATCGATTGATATTATTAATATTATTATTGTTATTATTATTATTAATTTAATTTATTAATTAACAGAATATTTAATTTTTTAATTTATTGATTAACAGAATATCATTGTTCAGTATGAATGATCATTCGATTGATTTATTATTATTATTATTATTATTATTATTATTATTATTATTATTATTATTATTATTATTATTATTATTATTATTATTATTATTATTATTATGGGTGATAATAGATATAAATAATTTATTTGTTAAATCAATTTTTTAAAAATATTTTTTCAATATTTTATATATGTATGTATACAAAAATTTACTTATTAAATAATTTCGATTAGAAAATAATTTTCTAAATTGACCAATATGTCTAATCATTTATTTAATAAATAATATTTAATATATATATTTTTATTTGTTAAATATTTTAATAAATAAATAATTAGACTAATTGAATAGTACAGAACGTTCATTTTTTTTTTTTTTTTCCCCATTGATTTGTTACATGCTATATGTGTATAACAATATAATAAAAATTCATTGTATAATTTCGTGAGAAAAAAAAACATATACATTTCTTATTTTCGTCACACACACACACACACACACAGGCGCGCGTAAACTTTTCTATTCTTTAACTTTACACATATATTTCTATTCTTGTAAAATTAGAATGAGTACATATACCCATACATATATACATACATACATACATATATACGTAAAAATGTAAATACCATAATAAGCGAGAGCTCTTTTCGGTTTTATATTTTAGAAACAAAAGCGTAGAAAGAAAAATAGTTGGTTAGTATGAACTAACGAAAAAGAAGAAAGTAATAAAGGTAAGAAAACAAGGGAATGAAGAAAAATAGATTAAAAAAAAAGAAAGAGAAAAGAAAAAAAAGAAAGAAAGGGGAGAAAAAAACGAAAGGAGAAAAAAAGGAAGAAAGAAAAAAGGGAAAATAGAACAAGTCGGGAAAGAAAATATAAAGCCGAGAAGAAATGACGATGAAGTTTAAGAGAGCTACCGAACGAGCGAGCGAGCGAGAGAGAGAGAGAGAGAGAGAGAGAGAGAGAGAGAGAGAGAGAGAGAGAGAGTGAGGGAGGGAGAGAGAGAGAGAGGGAGGGAGGGAGAGAGACAGAGACAGAGACAGAGACAGAGATAGAGATAGGTAGGTACTTTGCAAATTACGTAGACGCGTTGTACCAAGGGAATTACGGGAATGTAATTCGCGATTAGATAAATGCGAAAGCACGTAACATTCTGTAGGATAAATTACGTGGGTTGTAATACTTACATACAGATATATAAGCACACGCAAGAGAGAGAGAGAAAGAAAGAGAGAGAGAGAGAGAGAGAGAGAGAGAGAGAGAGAATGAGTGAGACATATACATTTATGTATTTTCTCTATTCAGGGATAAAGTTTAGCTTGTAGACACTTTTGTAATCTCTCTTAGTCTTATCTTCCATATCTTTCTTTCTTTCTTTTTTTCTCTTGTCTTCTTATTATCCTTTTCTTTTTTTTCTTTTTTTTTTTCTTGTTTCTCTTCCTTTCTTTCTTTCTTTCTTTTTTTTTCTATTTTTTTTCTTTTGTTTTTTTTCTTTCCTTCTTTCTTTCAATGCACTCGAAGATTTTTAATATAATTTGTAACATGCCAGGAATTTATTCCTTAACTGTTACAAACTACGAATATGTATTTATATCCCTCTCTCTCTCTCTCTCTCTCTCTTTCTCTCTGTCTCTCTCTTTCTCTCTATC
Organism: Vespa mandarinia; assembly: GCF_050613455.1. Taxonomy (NCBI): domain Eukaryota; kingdom Metazoa; phylum Arthropoda; class Insecta; order Hymenoptera; family Vespidae; genus Vespa; species Vespa mandarinia. The sequence goes on along the minus strand of NC_140826.1, from coordinate 1,620,467 downwards.
TTTTTCTCTGCTTGCGTGTATATGTATGTTTTTCTCTGTATGTGTGTGTACATGTGCGTGCATATATATGTATATATGTATGTATTGTATATATACATATATCATTACACGGAACTAGTGATTGCTGTTATAAATTACGTAAGGAGCGTTACGTGTAATAGATTACAATACAATGTGAATTGAAGTTAGTTAGGTAAATTAATTATTAATTCTTATATTTGTTATGATCAATATATTAGAGGGAGGAGAAAAGAGGGTTAGAGTGAATGAGAGAGAGAGGGGGGGAGAGAGAGAGAGAGAGAAGGAGATAAAGAAAGGGATAGAAATAATAATTTCCATTTTACATATCATTACAATGCGCGTTACGAGTTGATATTACGTTATAAATTTTACGTTAGTAACGTAAGAGAGCAATAGAAAATAAAAAAGAGTGAGAGAGAGAGAGAGAGAGGAGGTGGAGTGAGAGA
>NC_140826.1:1597500-1610000 GCF_050613455.1 Vespa mandarinia | reverse complement strand
ATATATATATATATATTAAAAAAGAACAAATATATATTATAATGAAACAAATATATATTATAATGAAATACCAAATGTACAAGGTATATAAAATTCTTAATTACTACATAATAAACAAGATAATATATATAAAATATTACAAATTTCTACATTGATTATAATTAATCGTAATAAAAAAAAAAAAAAAGAAAAAGAAATAATCCACACGAAGTATCGATCATTTTACATATTAAAAAAAAAAAAAAAATTTAAACAAACATTTTACAAATTGATTTGATATTTTATCCAATTGTTTAATAGCTCGTACAATTTTATCTAAAACATTGTTTGCTAAGGATCCCATTCGTTTTTCTCGAAAAAATACTTCATCAAATTTGTAGAAAATAATGTTATCGTCACCCTTTCTCTCTCTCTCTCTCTCTCTCTCTCTCTCTCTCTCTCTCTCTCTTTCTCTCTCTCTCTCTCTCTCTCTTTCTACCTCGCTATCGAACTCGTTGCAACGTTTATACACACACACATATATATATATATTTATATATACATATGTGTGTGCGCGTGCGTACGTGTGTGCGTATGTGTGCACGTGTAGGTGTGCCATATAAAACGAGCAAAAAGCAACGTACAACTGTAATGCATATTATAGCAGCATCCCCTATCCGCATACATGTGTTTCCGTCTCTGATGACGCACGTCGTTATGATTCTTAATAGGCTCATATTATGAATTATGATATATATACATATATACATACATACATAGATACGTGTATATGTATGTATGTATGTATGTATGTATGTACGTATATATTATACGTACGTAAGTAATGTTCAATTGCAACATAGTGATACAATATATTGACGAGAATATAACGAAAATTCTCGTATTTATTTCCTCGATAAATTACTTCTTCTTCTTCTTCTTCTTCTTTTTTTTTCTTTTTCTTTTTTCTTATTTTTCTTTTTTCTTATTTTTCTTCTATCTTTTTCCTTATTTTTCTTCTATCTTTTTCCTTGTTCATTTTATTCTTCTCTCTCTCTCTTTTTTTTCTTTTTTTTTTGTTCTTCTTTTTCCTTTTTTTTTTATCTTTCTTTTTTTCTTTTTTTCCAATCAACATTCAACAAATACTTTTGCATTCATTCTATTAAGTATCGATCAAATGTATTTTATTTACTATTTATTACGAAATAAGAAACAATGTAAATTGTTTATTTATTCCGATTGCTAATTATGTTAAAAATGGCAGATTGTAAATTTTTAGAATTGTGGTATTAATATATATATATATATAGGAATAGGAAATAATATGAATTATTAATTTGATTGGAATTTTGTTATGATAAGATATTCTAATCTTATCTTATATCTTCTGTTTCTTATTATTATTGTTACTATTATTATTATTATTATTATTATTATTATTATTATTATTATTATTCTCGTTGTTGTTGTACATACATCATATTGTTATTATTATTCAGCCCTGTTGCACGTATTATTTAATAATTATAGAAAAAAAAAAGATTAATACTTATTATAAATCTCGATTAAAATTTTTGTCATAAAGAGACATTCTAACTTTTTGTTATTTTCTTTAATTATTATTATCACTATTATTATTATTATTATTATTATTATTATTATTATTATTATTATTATTATTATTATTATTATTATTATTATTATTATTATTACTACTATTATTATTATTGTTATTACCACCACATCGTCTAATCTAGAGTATTATATTTTAATAATACAAAATAATAATTATTACGTGTTATTAATTTTGTTTAAAGTATCGTTAAAATTTTATCCTAACGTTTCACCCCATTTTCTCGCATTTATTATTTTTATCGTTTATTATCGTTTATTATTATTATTATCATTATCATTACTGTCATTATCATCATTATAATCATCATCATCATCATCATCGTCATCATTATTCTTCTTCTTCTTCTTCTTCTTTTTATTATTATTATTATTATTATTATTATTATTATTACTATTATTATTATTATTATTATCACGTGATTACAAAAGATAGTTAATAAATATCCCGAGAACATCCTGCTCCGAGTGAAATGTACACTATGATACGAAAAGTATGATTATGAAATAACGACGTTTACCCATGTCGACAATGAATAACATAAAATGGGATTTCCATGAATGTTAAAGTAAAACACAAACAAAACAGTAGAACGTATCCCTTTATGATCCTGATATATGTATCTTCATATATGTATATATCTATGTATGAATGAATATATGTATATATTTATGTGTATATGTGTATATGTGTATATGTATGTATGTATTTATGTATGTATGTATGTATGTATGTATGTATGTATGTATGTATGTATGTATGTATGTATGTATGTATGTATGTATGTATGTATGTATGTATGTATGTATGTATGTATGTATGTATGTATGTATGTATGTATGTATGTATGTATGTATGTATGTATGTATGTATGTATGTATGTATGTATGTATGTATGTATGTATGTGTATTTTACAAAAGCTGATAACCATATCCGACAATACTCGATGAGACTATTGTAATCTCTTTGATGTCAAAGAGAGCAGAAGACGAATAGTTTTTACCAGACATGATACTCGACACATATGTTTGCATACATACGCACATACATATATTTGTTTTAAGTAGTATGAATGCGTACAAATTTAATGACACGTATATACATACGTATGTGTGTGTGTGTGTGTGTGTGTATGTGTATGTATGTGTGTAATTAGAATAAACGCATATAAAAACACAATGACACGTATAGATGGATATACAAAGTGTCTCATTTAAAATATTCCATTATCTTCTTATTTATATATAGTATCGATTAAATTTATTTGAACATGTTACAAACGAATGCTTTTCACGTATGTAGATATTTATAATAGATCTTTGAAAGAGATGAATATCATTAAATATATCAAATTAATTAGAAATTTTTCATACGTACTTATATCGATACTCTATTGTTTAACAAATGTTTGAAATTTTATATATATATATATATATCAAACGCGAATAATTTTTTTTCATCGTTATTTCATTGAATAGTATATAATAATTAGTTTTATTAATTTGATTAAAATTTTATCAAGACTAAGATATGATTGTTCTTTATCGTCTATCTTTTATTTCTGTTGTTGTTGTTATTGTTGTTGTTATTCCTATTATTATTATCATTATTATCGTCTTGTTGCACGTATTGTTCGATAAAATAATATTATAAATAATATAAATAATAATAAAAATAATATCAATAAAAAAAAAAAAATGAATAAAAAAAAAACTAATAAAAATAATTAAAGGTATTTAAAAAAAAGAAAAAAAAAAAACATGAATACCAATTAATATTTAATAATGAATACAAATAAAATTAATAACAATTGTTTGTCAGAATTTTGTCGCATTTAAAATGTGACACTTTACATACTTCCGTGCGTAAGAAACAAACAATAAATAAATAAATAAATAAATAAATAAATAAATATATATATATATATATATATATATATATATCTATAAGAATCTGCAAGATTTGATAATTACTGACGAACGTTTTAATCACATCGATTAAAAACAATACATTTTAATGAACTCGAATGTATTCCCAGTTATTTTTTCTTTTTCTTTATTTTTTTTTTTGTCCATTTTTCAATAGAACGACGAACGTTGGGGAGAGTAGGTGAGTGGGTGGATGGGTGGTTGATCGAGGCAGGCAGGCAGGCAGGCAGGCAGGCAGGCAGGGTGGGAGGGAGGGAGGCATTGAAAGTGGGAGAGAAGGAGGATGTGGTGTAAGGGGGAGGGGGGAGGATGGTTGGGAGGAAATCGTATCGACGGTTTATGGCTCGGCGTTATTCAGGAAATCGAGCCAGTGAAATTCATGGGCCGTTTGAAAAGCTACCAGCTCCGTGGTAGAATACTTTATTATTGTCCGCCAATGTCGGCTCAGACATTTGTTTCAGATCGATCTCACTGCTAGATTGCGGATAATTGATTGGATTTATGTGCTGTGCTGCACGGCTGCCGGTGCCATTGCTGTTTTCCCCAGGAGATCGCATGTACGCGTCGATTTCGTTGTTTTCATTTTATCTTTCTCTCTCTCTCTCTCTCTCTCTCTCTCTCTCTCTCTCTCTCTCTCTCTCTTTCTCTCTCTTTTTCTCTTTCACTCACTTTCATTTACTCTCTCACTCTTTCGATCTTTCGATCACTCTCTCTCTCTCACTCTCTCTCTCTTTCGATCTTTCGATCACTCTCTCTCTCTCTCTCTCTCTCTCTCTCTCTCTCTCTCTCTCTCTCTCTCTCTCTCTCTCTCTCTCTCTTTATTTCACTCACTTTTTCACTCACTCTCTCACTCTTTATATCACGATCACGATTTCTCTCTCTCTCTCACTCTCTCTCTTTCTGTCTCTCTCTTTTTGTCACACATACATATATACACACATCTCGTTTCTCTCACACTCTCGTTCTTATTTCTTTCTTGTTTTTCTTTATTTCCTTTTTCTTTATCTTTTTTATTTTTTATTTTTTATTTTTTTTCTTCTTTTTTTTGTTAAGTTCATACGTGGGAAACACGATCACATTTCTCGCTCGTGAATTTTCGTCTGTACGTTTTTATTTTCTTTTTTCTTTTTTTTTTCTTTTTTTATCTCCTTTTTTTATTTCTACGATTAATCATCATCATCATCATCATCATAATCATTATCATAGTCGTCGTTGTTATCGTTGTCGTCATCGTTTTAAGCGTTGATGAATTAAAATAATGTAATACTTGTATCGATTACTTTGTCCGATTTAAGTAAAATTTTGAAAGTATTCTTACAAAGCGAAGTGTTTTATTAACTATAATGAAAAATCATTTAATATAACACTTTTTTTGAGATGTTGTTAGTTCAATGAAAATTTTATAATTGAATAGGTGAATATAACTTTGATAACTTACGTTCAATTTTAGGAATAAATGAGAAGAAAAGTTTTTTTAATTGTGTTTATAATAATAATAATAAAAAAAAAAAAAAATGAAAAAAAAGAAGGATTTAAATCACTTTTAAATATTAATAGTAATTGTTTTATGTATGCGTATATATATATATCCTTTTTTTTTTATCGTTATTAGTCGTCGAATTAAATATGTTTGTGTAAGTGCACTTAAATTAAATTACAATGAGCATTAAAACATAAATAAATACATACAATATAATAATAATAATAATACTAATAATAATAATAATAATAATAATAATAATAATAATAATATAAATACAAAATCAAATAAAAATGTATAAGATATATTTATATATCACTTTATAATATTCATACAAATATTTATCCGATAAATACATACATATATATATATTTATATATATTTATATATATATATATATATAATATGTTAAATGAAATAAATAATGTAAATGCAATTTTAAAAATTAATCAAACAAAAACATTTTATTTATTAAACTATAACGAATCATTATTATATATAATAATTCCTATATATAATAGATATTTATATAATTACAATGAGCTTACAAAATTTTCATTACAAAATAATTATTTATTTTAAAAATTAATTTTTACTTTAACAATGACGTATGTATATATTTTTATATTCACAGAGAAAAAAAAAAGAAGAAGAGGAAGAAGAAAAAAAATAAGAAAAGAAAAAGAAAGAAAAAGAAAAAAAACAACGAAAAAGAAAGATTATATTATCTCTTTTTTTTTTTTTTCTTCCAAGCGACGAGTAAAAAAATTTTCAAATTTTTAATTTGCAAATGAATACCGATAAATAATTATATGAATTTTTGTTGATCTTCCTTATTTTTTTTTCTTTTTTTCTTTCTTTCTTTTTTTTTTTTTTTTTTTTTTTGTTTTATCTAAGAGTCATGAACGATCCGATTCTTCCTTGGGATTTCCATTTATTCGTTCCAGCTTTTCCTCGTTCGAGGACAAGAACGTCGTTTACCCTCCCCTCCCCACTCCCTTCTCCTCCTCTTTCCATCAATCCCTCCCTCTTAGTTCCTTTCTTATGCAAGCAAAATACAGGCTTTTATCATAATGGTATAGAGATGACGAGGGACCGGTGTAATCGTGTGCGCTCGCGCGCACCCACACATCGATGTGTAAAACTTACATCGTCGGTTTTTACTACGCCTACGTTGGCTATTAGGCGAATGTTCTCCGATAGATTTCCATTTTCCATATCGAAAGATTTTTTACGAGTCCAAGCAACGCTTTCGTTCTATTTTTTAAACTATGAACGTGCAATTAATATAATTTGGATAAAGTTTCTCGTTTTCCGTTTTTCTCCATTTTAATTAATTTATTTTATATACGTTTCTTTATTTATTTTTTTTTTCTCCTTGTTTCTTCTTTTGTACAAATCATTCGATCTTTGTGATATTTTATAAATATGTAATTGTAGGAATGCAAAACATTGATAATATTTTTTTAATTGAAAAAATATATTTGAATATTTTTGATACAATAGTAGTACCGTCAAAATTATCATCATTCGATATGTAGATTGTAATTAGATTTTGTTAATTCGATGAAATAATTAATTTGTTAAATTATTTTTATCATTATTATTCAGGATCGATCGTGTGCATGGACAAATTTTTGATATTAAATATGAAGTATTCCTTTTTTTTTTTCATTTTTTTTTTTTTTTGGAATAAATACTATCCTGCAAAACTTTTTCGCATCTTAAATAATACGTATCTTGAATTCAATAAATTATTAATTATTAATTATATAAATAAATTCCACTTATATGTATCGCATATATATATATTATTTTTATATATTATTAATATATAAAAGTATTAAATATTAGATCGAATAATTTTAAACGATATAATCGAAAAAATTTTTAAACGATTAAATCGAATATAATTTGTGAACATTATTGACAGAAAAATTATTTGATATAATTTATGCAATTATTATATTATATATAAATATATAAATATTATATATAAAAAAAATATTATAATAATATTGAATATATGATAATATTAAATGTATACACGGATAATTGATCGACGACAAACGAAAATATTTATCGATTACGATAAAAAAAAAAAAAAACATTGCTACCAATATTAAATAATAATAAATAATAATAATAATAATAATAATAATAATAATAATAATAATAATAATAATAATAATAATAAAATGTATGTAAAATAATCGAATAAAAATAATATTCATTATGGAAAGAAAATTATATATTATTCCACAGATAATATATATCGATATTAGAAAATAATAGAAAATAATAAGAAAATAAATAGATATGTGAGAAAAAGAATTACGGTTAAAAAAAAAAAACAAAAAAAAAAGATCGATAATCGTAAAAAATTCTGAGTAAGGTAAAGCAATTTGGATTATTATTTAACGCCGTTAATTAATTTTTGAATATCTAATCGAACAACACGATACTCATGTTAAATTCATTTAGAACGTAAAATGTCGTCTTTCAGTTTTACATAACGCGTTGTCATTGGAGATCGTTTTATAAACACCTACAATCGATTGCGTATTAAGAAGAACATTGTAGTTACCTCCGTAAAAAAAAAAAAAGAAAAAAGACGAAAAGAAAAAGAAGAATAAAATAAGAAAAACAAAAAGAAAATTATTAGAAAAAAAAAAAAAGAAAAATAGAAACTTCTTTTGTAAGAGAGCACGCATCGATGACAACGAGTCAGTATATTTTTTATTTTTATTTATTTTCCAAACGGAAATGTTCCATTTCGAATTAATGAACAAGGAAAAGGAGAACCGGTTATTTATTCTTCCTATAATTATCGAACATCGACAGCATTAAAAAAAAAAAAAAAAAAAAAAAAGAAACTAGCATATAAGTTCATTAACGTTTAAATGACATATTAAATGACAAAAAATGTACTTTTTATTTCTCACAATATTTTTTTATTTCTAATAAATTATGATTATATTATATATTGTAATTGATAGTAGAATTCTGTTTGAAAAGTCAAAACGTATTTTTTATTATTTTTTTATTTTTATTTTTATTTTTTTATTTTTTTAATATTTACACGCTTTTATAAACGTATAAAATAAAAGCTTTATCATAATCTGATATTATATACTTCGTTGTTAATAGGTATACATTTTTTTTTTCTATATTAATATCGATCGAATATAATAAATATTTTTGTTTACATAAAATAAATTATTTAATACAAAATATAAATATCAATGATAATAATAATAATAATAATAATAATAATAATAATAATAATAATAATAATAGTAATAATAGTAATGATAATAATACATAATGAATGGAGACAATAATCGAATATAGTAAAAAATATTGATTGAATTAATAAACGTTGTAAGATGATTGTTGCGTTTATATAAATATTTTCTATAATAGGAAATATAATTTTTGAAATAAATATCTGTTTTTCTTTTTTTTTTTTTTTGTATTAACTTTCATACAAATATTTATATAATGAAAGATTTTTTTTCAATAATTTTCGTAGATAAAAATATTTACATAAATATGGCATATAATAGAGTATGAAAAATAATTTTTTCATTAAAAAATTATTTATAATTAATAATAAATAAATATATATATATATATATATTTTTTTTTTTTCTAATAAATATTTTTTCTTTTCGATTACGAAACACCGAGTATATAATAATTGTATAATAACCTTCGAGCGAATAATAACAAACAATAATTTATACCATTTTTTTTTTTTTTTTTTTTTTTTTTTTTTAAACGATTCATTATTATAAATTCGAAATTATAATGTAAAGTTTATATAATAAAGAATAACATTATTAAATAATTTCATTCTTTATCATATAATATTATTATTATACAATAATGTAGAAAAAATTAATATATATTAATATTAAACATGACGGAGAAGAAAAGAAAGAAAAAATTTTTTCGATAATAATTATAATCAATAATGAAAATAAATGAAATTATATCATTTAATGAAATATTTCTCTTTCGATAAGGGAAAAAATAAAAACGAGTATATAATAATCAAGTACGATATATATATATATATATATATATATATATATATATATATATAGTATATAAGATTATTTGATAAAAAATGGACTATAATTTATACTTTTTTTTCTTTTCTTTTTTTTTTTTAATGACTTATCACAAAGATTGATGAGATTGAATTAAAAATATACCTCCTCGTATAACTCCTCCCAGTTATACAATTCTTCCTTTAACATTAGGAAACGAAGAGTAAAAAAGAGGAATCCTTCTCTATACAGCATTTGCTCGTTTGATGAACATCAAAGAGTTTTATTCACGCGATGCTTTACTATTAACTCAATTCATTTCTCTTAGTATAGTAGTAGAAATAGTTAACACATCGAAATGCTTATGTTCCACTGAACAGACCTCGGTTATCATTGTTTACGTAATATTTGCGTAACGGTATGATACACACACACACACACACACACACACACACATATATATATATATATATTTTTCATTCGCGTCTGCGTTTCACGAATTTCGTAAAACCAACCATCACAAATTTTTCGTAGTACATGTTTTCCTTTAATTATTTATTTTTTTCTTTTTCTTTTTCTTTTTTTTCTTTTTTTTAATTGTTTTTTCATTCGTTCTGTCAGTTCTTTCATTCGTTTGTTTGTTCATTTTTTCTTCTTTCATTTATTTTTTTATTATTATTATTATTATTATTATTATTATTATTATTATTATTATTATTATTATTATTATTATTATTATTATTATTGTTTTTTTTTTTATTCAACGATATGTATGTCGTTCAAATTTAATAATTTTTTTTTTCTATAGACGAGTATATGAAATCTTTTTTTTTTTGGTGTTTTCTTGTCTTTATCTTTTTTATTAATTTATATTATTTTTTCATAATATTTCCTTTTTCGGTCTTTTCTATTTTATTTACGTTTCTTTTTTGGCTTTGTTTAATTTAACAATAATTCAATCCTTTTAAATTTGTTGTTATAAAATTTTTTATATATATATATATGTATACAACATAATTATAATTATATAATAAATAAATTATATATAATATATAATTTGTTTGTTACATAGCATATAATATTTTTGCAAAATATATTTATATTATCTATTTTATTTTCCACTATAATTAACAATTATAATAGAATATAATATTATATTTTTAATAATTTTATTATATAATGTCATAATTTCAATTACAATTAATTATAATATTTCTATTGTAATTATTTTAACAATTTATTTATACGCTCAGGTATACATAAGTATAACATGTATATATATATATATATATATATATATATACATATACATACATGTATATATATATATATACATATACATATATATATATATATATATATATATATATATACATACACATAAAAAAAACAAAAAAAAAACTGTGGAGCGATTTTAAAAGTAAATATATTGTCTTTTTTTTATTTATTTATTCATTTATTAATTTTCTTTTTCTTCTTATTGTTAATTTCCATTAAATTTCTCTCTTTATTTAATAACAATTCGATATTTAAAAAAAATTTCATCACGGGAGACATATTTAGCGCGTAAAATTCGCACGTCAATTCTTCTTTCGCGTTGATAATAATAATAATCATCTGCACAATTCTTTTTTTTTTTTTTATAGACGATTTTTTTTTTTTTTTTTTTATAGGCGAATTATTATTTACGAAAAGACCAATTTAATAACATCGTCGATGAGTTTTCATTATCAATCGAATATCAAGGCGCGTAGGTAGTATATCATTATTGTAATAGTATTTCCTACACACGTACGTAGTATTATATACGAAACATTTTTAGCACGCGGCCGAACGGTAAATTACTTTATAATTACGGTGCAATTAAGTGTCGGCATTTAACGTTCCGCCGCGCCGGTAATTAAGCCGTCGAAAAATAAATGAAATAAATGATCGCTTAATGGCGGTGCTACATTTTTCTAGTGCAGCTAGAAAATATTGTGTCGTTTAACCTCCTTTCTTCTTGGCTAACCCCCTCCCCCCTACCGCCCCCCGCCCTACCACCGACCACCACCCCCATTGACTGTTTTCTTCTTCTTCTTTTTTTTTTGTTTTTTTTTTTCTTTTCATTTACTTTCAATCTCGTTCGATCGAATTTGTTTGTCTATTTATTTATTTTTTTTTTTTGTATTCTATTTATATATATATGTATTCATATTTTATTTATTTGCAAGCAAAATCCTTATTTTTTTCTCGCTCTTTTTATTTTTTTTTTCTATCAAGTTATCTTACGAATCTTTTATTCATTTATTTACACGAGAAACATTTTTTTTTTTTTTTTTTTTTTTTTTTTTTTTTTTTTAATAATTTTTCGCTTAACGACGAAATATTTGTTATATTTAATTCATACTGAAAAATCTTATTTCCATTGTTTACTTCATTTCTTTTTCCTTCTTCTTTTTCTCTCTCTCTCTCTCTCCTTATAAACATGATTTATTTTTTTGTACATGTGTTTATACAGTCGCCTGATAATATTTTTCTTGTATTTTATATTTAATTAAAAATTTGTTTTTCGATTTTTTTTTTCTTTTTTTTTTTCTTTTTTTTTTTTATTGAGTCGCCTAACGATTAATCGCTTTTTCATTTTGATCGTTCAAAAGATTGCATGGTTTCTTTTTTCTTTTTTTTTTTTTTTTTTTTTTTTATTCTCATCTCTTTTTAACAAAATTTAGACTTATCTTAACTTGTTCAAATTATCTTGTCGGTTTTATTTTATTTTATTTTATTTTATTTTATCGATTAAAAACTCCAATGAAATATATTTGACGATGTGTTTTCTAATGCGACAATAAAATCATTGAAAATCTTACGTATTATCCGTTGATAATCGATTGTTGATTGAGAACAATGATTATCGAATCGCAATACGATTGTTTCCATGTCCGACACGACGGTATGACGATGAGTATCATGTATCATCATAGATATATCATACTTCTAACTACTTTTACAATTCAACAACAAAGTGATATGCGATATTGTCATTGATTTGTTTCTACGAGCAAAAGAAATTTCAAACGTGGTTTCCACTTTCGATTAATAATTACGGTTGATTATGGATTAATTATCATTTGACAATGATTTAATATTAATATTCTCTATGATGTAATCAATCTTTTCTCTCTCTCTCTCTCTCTCTGTCTCTCTCCCTCTTTTTTTTTTTTTTTTTTTTTTTTTTTTTAACTAGACACAATAGACAGCAATTTTTTTTTAACCCTCACTCTAAAACAAATAATTTCATTTGAAAGACTATGATATTATTTATTATACTTGCGTATAATAATAAAAAAATTAATATAAATAATAAATATACTGGTATAAATAATGGAATTTTGTATTATATTATAGGATAATAGTATATAGTATATTATTACTACATTTA
>NC_140826.1:1572500-1592500 GCF_050613455.1 Vespa mandarinia | reverse complement strand
TTTCGTAAAATAAAAAGTTGTTTTCAATCTACCTGAAATTACCTGAGTTATTGAAATGAAATTAGAAAAAAGAAAAAAAAAAAAAAGAAAAAAGAAAAAGAAAGAAAAAAGAACTCTCAACCTATATTTCCTGACATTCTTAAAGATTTAGACTAAACCAAAGTGGATGAATTTGTGACAATGAAATTGTTTTCCTGGAAAATAAAATTTTTCGAAAAGAATAAAAAAAAAGAAAAAAAAAAAAAGAAAAAAAAAAGAAAAATACAAACGTCATTAGATTTTTATAATATTGATGAAGGAAACGTTTCATTGGGATATACGTCTATATAAGTCTGTTGTGTTTTGTTTGTTTTGTCTGTATATGAGTGTGTATTCTCTCTCTCTCTCTTTCTACACATAGACACACACGCACAAATATATATATATATATATATATATATATATATATATATATAGGTTAAATCTATATATATGTATGGTACTTATAAATGGAGTATAGTATTTCTATAGTATTCGAAATATATATTAGAATAATATAAATAATGTATAATATATATATTATGTGGACCGGAAAGTAATGTCGTTTCTGCGCATGTCGATGTTTGATTGTGATTAAAAATAAGGACTTGTTAAAAATTTATTCGTTTGAATTTAATTTAAGAAAGCGACATTACTTTTCGGTCCCCCTAATATATATATTATATATTATATATATATATATACACATATATATTTTATAGTATAATCTATATATAAATTATTATTTTTATAATATAAATGCTTTATAGTATTTATATAATCTTGGATATATATACATATTTTATAGTATAACCTACATATAATTTATATGTATAATATAAATACAGTACTGTATTTATATAATACTTTATATATATATATATATATTAGGTTGGAAACTATGAAACGGACGTTGAATGAAAATAAAAAAACTAAACAAAAACGCCCGTTTCATAGTTTCCAACCTAATGTATATTATAATAATTTATAATAATTTATAATATATATAATATATAAGTGTACATATAAGTATATAAAAATATATATATATATATATATATCAAGTATTTATTATACTCGAGTATATATGTACATAATGTTTATATGTAGGTACAAAACGTGTGTGTAAATATGTCAAAGTACATATGTTGGTATATAACTTGAGAATTGTTACTCACACTGTTACGATTCATGCTTAACGAAAAGCGCATGTTCCCGTACAAAACCGAATAAGCCGGCGGCAAATTTCCGAGTGAATAATCGAGACAGAGAAGGATAAGGGTATATTGTACGTATACGTACGAGGGTAGAAGCGCCCCCGATTGCTCCGGTTGAATTCCGTGAAATGTAATTGGTTTCTAGCAGCTATAGTGACTCCAAATACGTTCGAATACTTTCGCGAAAACATTGTCGATTGAATTTCATCATATCCTAACGGGTTTATTGTTTAAACACGACGATAAAAATAATCGCAGAGATATTTCAGCAGATGATCAATATCAATTTTATTTATTTAAAAATTGGTACGTTAATTTTCAAATCTTATTGATTATTGTGCGAACGTTTTCTGTTTTCTTTTTTTTTTCTAAGAGCTCGTCGTTTCTGATGAAATGTTTTTCTTTTCTTTTTTCTTTTTTTCTTTTTTTTTTTTTTTTGAGTAGTGAAACATATGAATTTAAAAAATAATAATAACAATAATAATAATAATAATAATAATAATAATGATAATAAAAACAATAATAATAACAAAATCGATTTTTAATTCATAATATGTTTTATATGAACATACGTATATGTTATTACAATATATATATATAAATTATATATATATATATAATAATAAAGAAAATGATAATATGAATAATATTCATGAATGTATTACATAAATAGTATATATTGTATTTATAATATATTATATTATATAGTATACTATAAATTATATATATATTATATATTATATATACATATATAAATATACTATTTTATTAATTATTTATGTATGTACTATATAAATACTACATAAATTATATTAATATATTATTCATATTTTTTCAGATCATACTATACTTATATCATATTATACTATAATGAATATATTATTTATATAGTATATATAAATATAATTTATACATTACAATTATATTATTTATATATAATACGCACACTATATATATATATATATATATATATATATATATATATATATATATATTGTACTTCATATTATATTATCTTGATATTTTTATTTTTTGAGACATTTAACCCTATATAATTTTTTTCTATTTACTGTTGTAAAAACCATCGTAATAACCGTAACGACGTGCGGAGAAAAATGTGAAATTAAATTTTTTTGTTACGTTTACCTCTCTCTCGTTCTTTCTCTCTCTCTCTCTCTCACTCTCTCTCTCTCTCTTTCTCTTCTTTCTTTCTTTCTTGTATCTTGCAAGCGGTAACGATTGCAGAAATTTTGCTCGAGTAATCAGCGAAACTTCAATTATCCGGTTTCGTTCGTTGCCCTAAAACGCAATAAGCAATAAAATCTTGAAATATATGTGCGAACGTGTACGGACAACGAAAAGCACCCTCCGATTCTGTGTTATACCATTTGCGAGTTCCTTTACATTTACGTAGATTATTATAGCTCTAACAGGAGAGATCTCCCGATTCTACGTGCTTGATACCACCTATGGATATAAATAATTTATTCGCTGAGAACACGTCACACCGTTATTAACTTAATCACCTTGTATAACTTTGGACAAACGGAATACATGATATACGCGTTGATACGTTTTATATGCGTTGAAAGCGTGTACATTGCGTGTCATATCCGATAAATCAACGAAAAATTTCTTTTATTTACATTTAGATTTATTTTTCATCCTTTCCTTTTATCTTTCTTTCTTTTTCATTATTTAAAACTATTACACTTTGTTTCCTTCTTTTTTCTCTTTTTTTTTTTTTTTTTTTTTTCCAAATTATTTTGAAACCAACAAGATGTTTCCAGTATGTGTATATATATATATATATTTTTTTTTTACATAGTTTTTATTATAGTGTATTATGTTTATTTTATATCAATATTATATTAATTTTTTTTTTTTAATTTCATGTATTACACATTATTATTCTTGTTTCCTCTTTTTTTTTCTTTTTTTTGCAAAAAGAAAAAAAAATTATTCCGGTATCATCAATAAGTTTCATAATATTTTTAATATACAAGAATTTATATATATATATATATATATATATATATATATTTTCTTTTTTTTTTATATTTTTTGTGGCACACCTACCATCACTTCTGTTTTTCTCGAGGATAAATTATTTTTATATGATTTAAGGCGCTATTAATTCGAAAAGAAAAAAAAAATTGAAAAGGAATTTAGTAAATAGATAATTATCAAAGGCCAACGTTAATAAGTAAAAAACTATTATAATATTTTAAATTAAAATTTTTTAAGAAATATATTTATAACAAATTCTTATTATACAATCATACATATACACACACACACACACACACACACACACATATATATATATATATAATATAAAATAAAATAATTCATCTATTAGACGAATAAAATTTTCAAAAGAATTATTGCAGCTTTATATATTTATTTATGCAGAAGTATCATTTTCTGAAATGTAAGTTTACCGTGAAAAATCACTCTTAACTCTAGTCAATCCTCTCGTACATGTCATACTTACAGCACACACACATACACACACACACATTTGTATTAGAAGATAGGAATGGAACTTATCAGGACGAGGCGCGTAAGCAGGATTTTTTACACGTGACCTGGGCGTATACGTGACCCGATTTTCAAACGTGTATATACATATATGTACTACGTTTGATTTTTCATTTCTACCACTTCACTTCCCCCACCCTACCCCGCCCTTTCCCTCTCCCTCTCTATTTCTCTCCCTCCCTTCCCTCTCTCCTTCTTTCTATATCTTTTACTCATTCTATTTACTATACCGTATGTTTAGGTGCGTACGTATCTTTGAAAGAACCCGCAAAACGAATACCTTCAGGCACTTCGTTCGCTAGGCTTCTCGTTAAAAAAAGAAAAAAGAAAAAAAGAAAAAAATAAAAAAAGAAAAAAACAAGAAAAATAAAAAGGAGGGACGAGTTTTCTACGTTTGCGTTATACGTCGTCATAATTTTTTCATTACCATTTTGCTTTGCCTTTCACCCTCTGTTTCTTTCTCTTTCCCTTTCTCTCTCTCTCTCTCTCTCTCTCTCTCTCTCTCTCTCTCTCCATCCCTCTCTCTTTCACTTTCTCTCTATTTCTCTCTCACTACAGACCATCCCTCCCATCCCGAGCCCTCTTTTACTTTTCTCTCTTTTTATCCACCAACCTCGCGTTAGAACGCGCGTAAAATGGAAACAAAGAACGGCACACGATAAAGAAGTAATTAAGTTTTGAAAACGATGGAAAAAACGAGTCGAGCGTTACGTTCGTTCGTAATAAACTCGTTTTCAAAGACGATTCTATTCTTTATTTTCACTCTTCTTTTCTTCTTTTTTCTTTTTCTTTTTCTTTTTTTTCTTTTTTTTTTTTTTTTCTTTTTTTGAGGGGTTCTTTCTTCTCATCTTATTCTACCATCATCACTACTTATTCTTTTTCACTTTCTCATTTTAAATACTATGGATATATGTGTTCGTACTTTTTATTTGCTTTCGTTTTTTCCCCCTTTCCTTTTTTATTATATTCTTTCTTTGTTTTTCTTTTGTTTTGTTTTATGTGAACCTTTTAAGAAGTCTTGTACAAGTGTTATTACGTGTTACGTCTGATGTTAATTTCTGGTTTATACGTATGTATGTATGTATGTATGTATGTATGTATGTATGTGTGTGTGTGTGTATGTGTGTATGTATGTGTGTGTGTGTGTGTGTATGTATGTATGTATGTATGATGTATGTATGCATGCATGTGTGTGTATTTAATATTTTCATGTACACTTTTGTGTTTAAACGTTTTTTTTATTTAGAAAATGGATAAATGTATGTACGTATTTGTTTGTATGTGTCTAAAAAAAAATATATGCATGTGTGTAATCCTGTTTGTGTGTGTGTCTGTGTGTATATATATATATATATATATACATAGGTATGTATATACTCGACTTTGTTTCCTTTTAAAACATTTATTTTCATTTATTATGCGTATGTTTTACTGATCAGTTAATTTATTATCATCCGTATTTTGATATATTTAATATAGCAATTTCTTTTTTTTCTTTTTTTTCTTTTTTTCTTTTTTTCGAGTTTATGTATTATTAATATCGAAATCATTATTGTTAGAATAATGTTAATTCATTTATAATTATATACAAAATTATAAGCATTCTTATATTTTTGTATTTTTAAAATTTTTAATACGATTTAAAAATCACTATAAAATTCGCTATTAATTCGTAATATGAATTATTTTTTTTCTATATATCATTTTAATATAATAAAATATGATAAATATAATTATAATATATTATAAAAATTGATACAATACAATAGTACTATTACATACATATTAATTTAATTATAGTGATATAAATTATAGTAGTATAGTAATATGATAATATTATAACTTTTTAATATTATATAATTAAAAAAATTAATATAATAATATTAAATTTTATTATACTATACTACAAATTAATATATTAGTACAGTAAAGTACACTTATTATATTACGTATATTACTAATATATTGTAATAATATAATTACATATATTAATGAAGTACTTTCAATTAATATAGTATTATTGTATCATACAATTTTCTCAGATATTAAATTAATTTAAAATTATTAAAAAGATATTTTCTTGTAAATAATTATAATCTTTTGATTCTTTTCTTTTTTATTTCTTTTTTTTTTGTCCCGAAAAAAAAAAGAAATAAAAAAGAAAAAGTTTCCCACTTTCAAATTTACAATCATCCGTTGAGATGGACGGACGCAATCAAAATTTTTTTCTTACGATCTTATAAAAATCATTTATATTCGTTTTGGAATTGAGAAAAAGAGAGACCCCATTCTCCATGAAAATCTAAATCGTTTCTACGGGCCATTTTCTATCAGAGAAAACTACTTCTCTTCTTTCGTGAAAATCATTGTCCTTCGATTAGGATCCAATCTTCGTAAATTCTAAGTGAAAAGCGAAGGGATTTAAGTCTACACACACACATACTCTCTCTCTCTTACTCCCTCACTCCTTCACTCTCTCTCTCTCTCTCTCTCTCTCTCTCTGTCTTTTTTCTTTCTTTCATTGAATATATACATATGTATATATATATATGTATATACATGCTAGTTCTCTCTCTCTTTCTCTCTCTCTCTCTCTCTCTCTCTCTCTCTCTCTTTTTCTCTCTCTCTCTCTTTCTCTCTCTGTCTCTCCTTTATATCTCTTCATATATCCCTTCATTCTCTTCGTCCATCAACTCACATCATTTTCTTCTAAACGTAGTAATCTGATTTCGAAAAAGTTTTCTCTCTCTTTCTATTAGAGTGCATGTATGAGTGCATGTGTGTTTCTATGTTTGTGTGTTTCTTTCTCTCTCTCTCTCTCTCTCTCTCTCTCTCTCTCTCTCTCTTTTTCTCTCTCTCTCTTTCTTTCTTTCTCATTCTCTCTGTCTCATTTACTTTTCCCCCATTGTTTCATTCTTAACTATTCAACTTTCTCTCGATTGCTGTTTTAACTCATTCATCCCCTCTTTTTATTCGCTCTTAAAAAAGAGGGGTTGAAAGTCGAAAGTTCTCGAAAACTTTTCCTTCTTCAATGTTATATACATTTTCAAGGCCACTTTAATCTTTCTTCCTCTCCCTTTTTATTTCCACCTCCCTTCCTTTTACCACCCCCTCTCGCATTCCTTTCTCACTCCCTCCCTCCCTCTCTCTCTCTCTCTCTCTCTCTTTCTCTCTTTCTAATTCTTATTGTAGAGTATTGTTATTGTTATTGTTATTGTTATTATTATTATTATTATTATTGTTATTACTCAGCAATATCTTTATACCAGTTGTTCCTCCAACGTATGATTTATCTCTGAGAGATATGAGAAATTATTCTTTTCT
Source organism: Vespa mandarinia (assembly GCF_050613455.1). Lineage (NCBI taxonomy): Eukaryota > Metazoa > Arthropoda > Insecta > Hymenoptera > Vespidae > Vespa > Vespa mandarinia. The sequence continues at coordinate 1,585,397 of NC_140826.1, read as the reverse complement.
CTTTTCTACTTCTTTCTTTTATTCTTTTTAATCTCATTTTTTATTTTTCGTTGATTATTCCCCCTCCTCTTCCTTTTCTTCTTCTTATTATTATTTCTTTTTTTCTTTTCTACTTCTTTCTTCTTCTACTTTTTTTTCAATTTTTTTTTTTTCTTTTTTTTTTCCCCCTTACATTTAATTATGAGAACATTCGTAATGAGACGATATCAAAGTTCATGAAAGTTCATTCGTTCGAATTATTCGTTTTATCAATCTTTTTTGTTTTATATTTCTTTTCTTCTTCCTTTTTCCTTTTTCCATCGCTATCTCTTTCATTTGTTTTTTTTCTTTTTTTTTTTTTTTTTTTTTTTTTTTTTTTTTTTTTTTTTTTTCGAAATTTGGAAATATCAACATCACGTAACACTAATCTTCGTAACGGATCGGAATATTTTGCGTATGATTCGTAAAATAATTTGAAATATCTGTACGTACACACTGTCTGTCTGTTTGTCTGTGTGTGTGTGAGCGCGCGCGCGAGTGTGTGTGTATGTGTATGTGTGTGCGTTATGTTATATGCAACGATCCAGTAACAATCATTAATAAGACTCAATTCGTGAGATAATAATCGCCAATGAAAATTTCGTATTTCATATTCGATGAAACGTAGAATATACAGGACCGACGATTGGTAATAATCGGCTATGGTCAGCGTTTTAATCTTTAAATCTTATTAACGTTTAAATATGGATTGCCGCGAGGTTAATTAGCGTAGTAAATATATCGCGAAATTGAAAACGAGTCCTGTTAAAATTTTCCTAATTAATCGACGTCGCTTATTATCGTCTTCTTTCTCTTTCTCTCTCTCTCACTCTCTCTCTCTCTCTCTCTCTCTCTCTCTCTCTCGCTCTCGCTCTCTCTCACTCTTTCTCTCTCTCTCTCTCTCATATGTATATATATATATATATATATATATATATATATATATATATAGTCCTGTTCTCTTTTCGGTGACAATGTCGTTAAATTTTATTGAACTATTATAAATTTTATTTAATATATATAACGTTTCATGAATGAAAATAAAAAGATTAATAGATAAATAAATAAATAAATAAATAAATAAAAAAAAAATGAAAAAAAAGAAAAGAAAAGAAATAAAGAAAAATTACGTTCTTCGGTTTGAAAAGAATTATCTGTTTTTTTTTATGTTGGTTTTTTTCTTTTCTTTTTTTTTTTTTTCTTTTTTGTTTTCTTTCTTTCTATGCACGTACATAGAACGCGATTTACAAATTTTTTATTAAGCAAATTCGAAAGACCCCTCCCTCAAAAATACGTCGTCGTATTGAACGAAATTTTCATATTCATTTTTTTTTATAAACAAATTACAGATATATAACAAATGAGATTTACGTCGTAGAGATAAGAGGAAATTTATGTAACGTTAGTATCTATTCTTTTTTTTTTGTTTTTTTTTGTTCTTTTTTGTTTCTTTTTTTTATTTTTTCTTTTGTTTTTTTTTTTTGTTTTATCTATGGATGTTTCTTTTTGTTTTAGCTATGAAATATAACATTGTTTTAACAATTGCATCGTAAATAATTTGGAACATCCTATATATCGTCGTGTATCTAAATTTAAATATAAAGTATTTGTGAAAATCTGAATTATTTTTATTTTTCTTTTCATTATATAAAAATATATTTTTTTTTTTTAGAGTATGTAAAATATTTTTGAGATCAATACCTACATAATATATATATATATATATATATATATATATATATATATATATATATATAATGTTACGAAAATTTTGTGTAAATCTGGGACACACTGTATATCTCGTATCTAATAAATCGTCTCAATGTGTATCGTATCTAATAAAAATGAAATAAAATAAAAAAGATAAACGACATTTCTTGTTCACAAAAAATATACTTTATACATCAATATTTTTCTACTTTATACATAACATTTTATGTGTATATATATATATATATATATATATATATAATTTTTTGATACTAAAAATTGTTATAATACTAATTGGAGATATTCTGTATATTCTCGTATCTAATCGCAATGGTATAATACCGGCGCTACTATTCACTCGATAAGCAATACTTTTTACCTATTGATCGCTCGAACACGTAAAAAAAGAAAAGATAAGAAATATATATATATATATAAAAAAAAAAAAAAAAAAAAAAAAGAAGAAAAAAAATAGAAATAAAATAGAATAAATTTTTTGTTTGTTTGTTTTTTTCTTTTTTTCTTATATAAAATTGTTTGAATAATGCATTCATTCCTCATAAATCGATTAACAATTAATAGAAAGCCATTGTATATATTTATGTACGTATGTATTATCTATAGATGTGTGTGTGTGTGTGTGTACATATACTATGGAAACCTTGGCATCTATTTGTATCATAGATACTCATTAATCGCATCGACGGAATTTATAATAGTGTTGACATCTTTCGATTGAATCTAAAATGACGAAATCGACTTAACAATACATACATATATACATATATATATAAACATATATACATATACATAAACATATATACATATACATAAACATATATACATATACATACGTATACATAAACATATATACATATACATACATATACATAAACATTGTGATTAAAATGACTGGTAAATATAATGTAAACAAAATATATATGTGTATAATATACACTTGCAAAAATATTTAGAATGATTTTAATAAATAAACAACTTTTTTTTTGTACTTTAATTCCTTACGTAGATATTTATTAATTAAAAGCAAATACACACGCACACACACAAACATACACACACATATGCACACACACATATATATATATAAATAATTGGAATATTTATTTTTTAATATAAAGGAACAATTTGTTATCACTGTCGATGCAGATTATTGTTATTATTAAAAAGAAAAAAAAGGAAATAAAAATATCACGAAAACAAAAGAAAGTGAGTGAAAACATGAAAATGAAAAATATTTAAGATATTCTTTTTTAAAGAGAGAAAAAAAGTATTCGTTATTAATTAATAAGAAAGATTATTATGTGCAAAAAAAAGAAAAAAAAGAAAGAAAGGAAATAAAAATAAAAAAGAAAAGAATATAAACATTTAAGAATGTTCCCTCCTTTTTCTCTCTCGTAGAAAATGAATTCATCATAATTTTTGATAAGGATTGTTATTTATTGGGTTGGTGCATCCCTACACCGGGTGGTAGTAGGTTTTTGGCGGGAAAGAAAGTGGCTTTAAAGATCGAAGTCACTCGACCTTTTCGTATGTGATGTATACATATACGTTCGAGATACCTGGTTGGAATAATCGATCGAAATCGAGGTCACGTGCCAATGGGACGCCTCTTTGCCGTTACCTTGAAAATTGTGCAATAGTATTTGCAATCCTTTCTAGAGGCACGCTTTTATTCTCCTCGTGATACATATTGGAAAGGACGAATATAATCTTTAATATAGTTGATTTATTTTATCGATATAGTATTTTAATGTCATTGCGATAGATCGATTTAGAAAGCATTTATTAAAACCTTTTGAAAAAAAGAAACTCAGTATTATTATTATTATTATTATTATTATTATTATTATTATTATTATTATTATTATTATTATTATTATTATTATTGTTATTATTATTATTATTGTTATTATTATTATTATTATTATTATTATTATTATTATTATTATTATTATTGTTATTATTATTATTATTATTATTATTATTATTATTACTATTATTTAATGTGTTTAGAAAGATTATTATTTAGGTTAATAAGAAAAATAATTCCGAAATTTTTTATAAAAGAAAAAAAGATTCACGTTGAGTTAATAAATAATATATAGATATGATCTATATAAATGTTTTCATATATATTTTCAACATTTTTGTTGACAATAAAAATTTTTAATGTTTGTCATATATTTCTATAATGTAATATTTAAAATATTTAAATATAAATTATATATAAATATTTTAAGGGTATATCTTTTATTATATAATAAAATTTATTGTCTATTGCAATGATAATAATACACTACTATATATTTTTCAATATATATACTTATATATAATAAACATTAATAATATAAATATATATAATATAATAATAAATAATATAATAAACATATATATGTATATATTTATATTTACAATATATATAATATATATTGTAAATATTTTATATATATATATATATATATATATATATATATATATATATATTGCAAAAGTATATTTTTATTATATAATAAAATTTATTGTCTATTCGAATAATAATACACTACTATATATTTTTCAATATATATATATATATATAATAAACATTAACAATATTATAAATATATATAATATAATAATAAATAATATAATAAACATATTTATATATATTTATATCTATAATATATATATATATTTATAATAATATATATATTATATTATAATATATATATATTTATAATAATATATAATAATATATATATAATATATATATAATATAATAATATAATATATTATATATATTATAAATAATATAAATTATATATATTATAGTATATATAATACAATAAATATAGTAAATATTAAAATTTCGAATATAAATTTTTTTCTATTTAATTTTAACAATAAATATTTCCAAGATTCTTTCAATCTTAAAATATGATTTATGGTAATGAAAAATAAACAAAAATATATATATATATATATATATATATATATATATATATATATATGGAATATTTTGTTGAATATTACTAGTCCATTATTTCGAACTTAAGTGAAAAATAACTTACATGAGAACATATGCACGTGGATCGTTCGGTTCCATTTGTAAAGGGGTCAAGCGAGTTTTGTAAACGTGCGACGAATAATCCTTAGGAACGGAGGACCGAATTGAATGTGAATGCGTCTTTATCGCTAGTAAAACAGGAGTAAATCTTTACGGTAACGAGCTGAATCTCCTTAACACAGATACTTTATACATTGTTCTTGAATGTCGTGATATTGATAGAATATTCTCTTCCTTCCATTATATATACAAATTCATATATATATATATATAAAGTACATAATATGTTTCTTGAGATTAATTCCAAACTATGTGTAGAATATGCAAAATGTAGAAAAGGAAAAAATGAAAAGTAATAAATGAACGTAGAATATGCAAAACGTCGTAAAGAAAAGAAAAGAAAAGAAAAGAGAAGAAAAGTAAAGTAAAGAAAAAGAAGAAAATGAAAAAGAAAAAGAAAAGCAAAAAGTGATAAAAAGATATTCAAATTGACTCGTCCATCGACAGGAGAATAAATTGTATACATATATAATGTATTGGTGAATTCAAAGTAATAATTTATGCGTTCTATGGATTTTAATTAAAGAAAAAAAAAAAAAAAAAGAAGAAGAAGAAAAAAGTTTTTAATTATGATTGCAGTTGAGACGTCAATTATTTTTAATTTAATTTTATATATGCGTGTGTGTGCGTGTATGTGTATGTGCGTATATTTACATAAGTATATACGTTTACTTGACTTTTAAACAAATTCTAAAAAATTATTTAAATGTTATCATTTATTTAATAATTTAATATATATTTATATATAATATATTAATATGTAATTATTAATACTTACATAAATATCTTTGTTTTGGTATAAAACAATATCTTTTATATATATATATATATTAATATTAATAAATTATATATATATATGTATATTTATATATATATATATGTATATATATATAATAATAATAATAATAATAATAATAATAATAATAATAATAATAATGATAATAATAATAATAATAATAATGATAATAGTAACAATAATAGTAACAATAATAATAATAATAATAATAATAATAATAACAACAATAATAATAATAATAATAGTAATAATAATAATAATAGTAATAATAATAATAATAATAATAATAATAATAATAATAATAATAATAATAATAATAATAATAATATTATAGTATTATTATAAGAATAATAAGAATTTATAAATAAATTAAAAAAAGAAGAATTAAATAATTCAAAAGCCTACAAAAAAAAAAACAGAAGAGGAAAAAAGAAAGAAAAGAAAAAAAAAAGAAAAGAAAATAACATAAAATCGAATATTTTGACATTCGAAATACTTGCACATTTAAAAATAAAAAGGGAAACAAAATCTATGACATATTGATTGCTATAGTTTACGATAAAACACACACACACACACACACACAAACATACGTATATATATATATACATACAGTTGCCAATAATTCCGGTGTCGTTGATATTCATTGTCGAACACACCCACGTATAATAAAATCGACAAGAGAAAGCAAGATTATATAGTACGATCAACGTACGAGCACGTTACGAAAGAATTAGTATCGTTTATCTGACATTCACACCATGATTGATGTCCACAATTTCCGTTTTCAGTCGAACGACGAAGGCGTTTTAACATCAACGACAGGATCAAGGAGCTTGGCACTCTCCTCCCTAAGACCAATGACCCGTAAGTATTATTTATATTTATATGTTGTAACATAATTTTTTTCTTTTTCCTTTTTTCTCCTCTTCTTCCTTTCCACCCCTCCCCCTCTTTCTTTTTATTTCATTTATCTATTTATTTCTTCATTTAATTTCCATTGGAACATCAAATTAATACAAGGTAAATGTAAATGTAATTAATTAGTTTAAATATATATATATATTTTCTTTTTTTGTTGATACATAAATTTTTTAATTTAAACTTTTTTTTTCGGAAGATATTTTTTTTTTATATTTGACTTCATTTATATTTATATATATATATATATATATATATATATATATATATATATGTATTTTTCTTTTTTTTTCTTTTTTTTCTCATTTATAAAATATATTTACGTAGATGTATTTTCTTCTTCTTTTATTTTTCATCCCTTTTTCTTTTTTTTTTTTCAGATATTTTTTTATTCTTTTATATTATATCATTCATATATATATATATATATATATATATATATATATATATATATATTTTTTTTTTCTTTTTTCCTTTTCTTCTTCAAATGTTATTTTTTTTTTTCGTAACAATTTCTTTTTATTTAATTCATTATTAAATTTTAATCGATTTATATTTATCGAATATTTATATGCATACATTTTATATATATAACTTTTATATAATTTTTCTTGACATTTTATATGTATATATATATATATATATATATATATATATGTTTATATATATTTTATTTCATTCGATTTTATACTTATATATTTATACTATACTATACCTACTATATATTTCCTTTTATATTTATACTATACTACTACTTTGTAACATTTTTTTCTTTTTTTTTTACTGTATACTATTTGTTTGATTTTATATCATATAGATATTTATGATTACCTTATATATTTATCATTATTACTGTAAATAGTATATATATATTTTTGTCTTTAATTTTCTTTACATGTTTTTTATATATTTTATGTATTTTTTTTATTATCTTATTTTATAACATCAACATATATATATATATTATATATATATATATTATATATATATATTTATTTATTTATTTATTTATTTATTTATTTAAGTATTCCTTTTATTTTACATGTACGTATTTCATTTTTCCTTTCATTTTTTTCTCTTTCATTGATCATCTTTTCATAGTTACTCATACCTTTTCTTTCACTGTACGTACATACGTAAAGGATGCAGTTACCTTTCCGCGAGTCCTCACGGGTCATTATTTCCTGTTCGTGACCTTTTATTGCGAGTTAGTCCAGGTCAGGTGCTCCAGACGAGAGGCTTTCACCGGAAGTTCATTCTTTCTTCTTTTTTCTTTTCTTTTCTTTTCTTTTTTTTTCTTTTTATTTCTTTTTTTTTTTTTTCTTTTTGCTACCTTTCCACTAGGAGTACTTCGTGATACTCTTTTCCCTCCTTCATTCTTTTTAGCTTGTTTCACTCTGATCCTTCCTATTCTCTATCCTTTTTCTCTTTCTCTTTATCTTTCGTGTCTATATATATATATATATATATATATATATATATATATATATATATATATATATACATATATGTATGTATATACTTGTATACGTGTATATTATGTGTGCGCGTATGTATGCGTGTGTATGTACGTGTAAGAGAGAGAGAGAGAGAGGAGATACACATATTCCTTGGTGATGGTTATATTCTTTCTCAAATGGATGGTAAAAAATGTAAAACGAAAAAGGGCTCGACGATGCACTATGTAGGACGTGGATTCTTTGAGAGAACATATTCCAATTTATTTTATTTTTGACTTACATTTTATACTTACACGTTATAACTCTCCTATACAATAAATCGTAACGTAATAATGATCACTATAATGGCATTAATGTATTATAATTGTATTTATCTTAATTGATTTTTGTCGATTTAAAACATTTTGAATTGTCTTTCTTTTTCTCTTTCTTTTTTTCTTTTCTCTCTCTCTCTCTCTCTCTCTCTCTCTCTCTCTCTCTCTCTCTGTTTTTAGAATTTATTTCGAATATAATTGTCAAATTTATATATCAAAGTTTTATTACAATTTTTGACATTATCAGTAAGAGATTATTATAATTGAATAAATTGCATAAATAAAACTTGACCAATCTTATCCCTAATAATAGAACATCATTATTCTTCTAATTAATTTCGAACGAAATTTAAGAGAACTATTATTACTTATCGCTATAATAATAATTGCTATATTTATTATATATTTTATTTTAAGGCATTTAAATTTTTATGAAATTTTATATATGAAAATAGATAACATCAATTTAAACGCTTTACTAGTCGAATTTAATTTTTATAAATACGCTTTATATCTGTGTTATATCTAGATACGTATAAATATATTTGTAATATAATTTATGATACGATAATGATCGATATATTTAAATTCTTATAAAAAAAATTCTTCAAAATCTGTAATAATAATAATAATAATAATAATAATAATAATAATAATAATAATAATAATAATAATAATAATAATAATCATAATAATAATAATAATAATAATAAATAATAAAAAGATACTAAATCCAAAAATTACAAATAAAAATTAATGATTCGATGTAAATCAATACCTAAAAGGCATCGAAGCGTGAATAAAAAATTTATCGTAGAAACTCGTTAATCACGTTTAATATATTTTTTTTTTCCTTTTTTTTCTTTTTTTTCTGTTTTTTTTTTTTTTTTTCTTTTTATTTTTCGAACGATGATAACGAGGGATATAAAAGATCGTTCACGTTGTTCCCATCTCCCCCATCCTCCACCCTCGTTTATCCATCTTTAATCTTAACGTTTTAATCACGTTTAAAATCGGGGGATTATCACCTCTCTCTCTTTTTTTTTTTTTCTTTTTTTCTTTTTTTTTTTGTATAAATCTATAATAAAATTTAGCATAAGGACAAAAAATAAAGCTCAATATAATCGTCGTATGTATGTATGTATGTATATACATGTATGTATGTATATACATACATACATACATACATACATATATACATACATACATACATACATACATACATACATACATACATACATACATACATACATACATACATACATACATAAATACATACATACATTCATACATACATAAATACATACATACACGGGGCTGACCTGTTTTCAGACGCGATTTAAGATTTCTTTTCCTCGCGACGATCGACGTACTAACGAGCGAGCATTGCATGCAATAGCCAACGTCTGGCAGCTACCCTTCATTTATCAATCCGACCTTTGACCATCCATTTGTCATTGTCAGGATCGGGATAACTTAAAAACTATCCTCGCTTTTCTCTCCTCCTTTTTCTTTATTTTTTTTTTCCCCTTTTTTCTTTTTTTTTTTTTTTGATCTTTTTTCTTTGCTTGCTTGTTTGCTTGTTCGTTTGTTTGTTTGTTTCTTTTTTTCCTCTCTCTCTCTCTCTCTCTCTCTCTCTCTCTCTCTCTCTCTCTCTCTCTCTCTCTCTCTCTCTCTCTCTCTCTCTCTCTCTCTCTCTCTCTCTCTCTCTCTCTCTCTCTCTCTCTCTCTCTCTCTCTTTCTCTTTCCTTTTTCTTTTTTTTTTTTTGTGTTTTTTTTCTTTTAAGGATACAACCTATCCCCCATCGTGTCTAATGTAATTTTTATCCGACGTCATTCATCGAACGAATCTATATTTACCAGTTTAACATTAACATTACGAACATTTTAATCTCTTTAAAATTTTCATCTCGTAATTAAATTGAGCTTTCGATTTTACGAAGGAATAAAAAATTTTTTCTCGATAATATTAAGTTCGTATTTCTTCGTCAAGTATTTCTATTTGGAAATCCTTTCTTTTGAAATTCTCTGAATTTGTTGTTGATTTTTTCTTTTCTTTCGTTTCCCTTTTTTTCCCTCTTTTTTTCGTGTAAGTTACAATATTTTGTATATTCGTAATATTACGTCAGTTAGTTTGTACTTTGTTTATATTAATGATATATATATATATATATTTTTTTTTTTTTCTTTTATACTATACTACGTTGAATTTTATATACTACGTTTGTAAAAATTATATCTATGCTATAATTTTTATATACTATAAAAATTATATCTATACTATATATTAATATTGATATATATATATATAGTGTAAATATTGAATTTATACTATGAGAAGTATATCTACATTATAGTATAAATATTATAATCTATAAAGCTATAGTATTATTCATACTTATTTATATTATATTATTTATACAATTTAGAAATGTTAGTCCCTTAATATAAATATCTGTATATAGACCTGTGTTTTTTTATTTTTTATTTTTTATTTTTATTTTTATTTAAAAAGAAAATTGTTTTTCTTTTTTTTTTTTTTTTTTTTTTTAAACAATAATTCAAAGGATACATACGTAAGTTGTAACCATTTTTTCAAATGTTAAAAAGAAATTATCGTATTTTTTGTTAATGATAAAAAGAGTAAACGTTAATCCTTACGATAAACTATCTTCAGTTTAACATCGTCAAAAATTATCATCATTCTTTTTTCTTAAAACAGTTATTTAATCGCTATATATGTATATATGTAGTAAGCAAATAAATAAAATGAAACAAACATCGTTAAAATTGATATTGTCGAGAAAATAGTGATATTGTTAGAAAAGAAATAGTAAAAGAAAGAAAGAAAGAGAGAAGAAGAGAGAGAGAGTGAGAGAGAAAGAGAGAGAGAGAGAGAGAGAGAGAGAGAGAACGAAGTACATAAATACATATATATATACACATATATAAAATAAATACTTCATTCACACAATAACTTTGAAAAGACTTTTCAAAGTTACTCTGAAAAAGAAAAAAAAAAGAAAAACAGAACAGAACAAAAAAAAAAAAGAAACAAAAGAAACAGAGAAATAAAACAAAAAAACAAAAACAAACAAATAAAACGCGAACGTTTCGTAAAAATTGTACTTTTTTTTTTTTTTTTTTTTTTTTTTTATTTATGTTAAATTTTTCTTTTATTCTACGTCACGTTCACGCACGATATAAACGAATGGGATTAGGCTATGATGTGAAAGAGACGATAATACTTTGGACAATACGAGTTGCTCTCTCGAAAATTGAACGACTATGAATCAAAGCGATTTTCATTCCTTCGATCGCCGAGGTTTTCAATAACGCAGAGAAGACGAGTAGAGCTTACGATCGATTTAGTTAAAGTGCCTATTAACGATTGCTTTGCTTTCATTGTTATCATCGTCATCATAGTTAAAACACACTGACAGACAGACACGGATATACAGTCTACAACAAGTAAACGAACATAAATATATATATATATATATGTATATTTATAGGGTGTTTCGTTTTAATCGATATCGCTGAAACATCCTATGATTATATTAATTTATATTATAAACGAATCGTTTCGTGTTATAAACAAATGTTAAAATAAACAATGTTTCGAATTATATAAACAATCGTTTATTAGATTTCGAGGATTGGTTGAAACAGAGAGAGTGGGGGGGAGAGAAGGGAGAGGGTTAATGGAACACGCATCGTAGCTATTTCGTAGGAAAGCACAACTTTTATCGAGAATACGAAAGGTCATGACCATTTTTTCTTCTTCTTTTTCTTTTTTTTATCTTTTTTTTCTCTCTTTTTTTTTTCTTTTATATATATATATATATATATATATATATATATATATATATATATATATATATATATATAATCGTTATTTTAAGTCAAACAAAAGTCATAAAAAGAGAATATCGATACGAATTCGACCAGAGTACTCACGTTACTACACACACACAAATACACACACACATACACACACACTCGTCGATATTTACTCGTGTTATGATGCGCCTAAAAATTCAACGAACTTCGTAATCGCATAACTACGCGAACAAATATATTTCGTGTAACACGTAGTTCTAGTTAATCGACGAATTAATCGATCGATTTTTCTTTTTTATTTTCTCCTTCTTTTATTTATTTATTTATTTATTCATTCGTTTGTTCGTTCGCTCGTTCGTTTATTTTTGTTCGTACATTTTTGAAGTTGTAATCGTTCAAATGTCAATGACCTTAGGCAATTATAAAGAACAACATAAGGGATACGTTGCGATTTATATGGTACGACGAATTTCATGGGGATTATAATGCGATTGAAATCTTTATTAAAAAGTACGATTTAGATAATCTTTCGATTAGCATTGATTTTATCTATAAATTTTGTTAGATATAAATAATCGATCTCGATTAAAAAACATTTGTTATAACTTACATATAAATAGACCCTTTAGTAATATAACTGCGATGCGTATCACAATTGTCTCTCTCTCTCTCTCTCTCTCTTTCTTTCTTTTTATCAAAACGGCAATA
>NC_140826.1:1550000-1562500 GCF_050613455.1 Vespa mandarinia | reverse complement strand
ACTGATAAAACTGAAAAGAATTAAAGACAAATTAATTAAAAGTCAATGATTCGTAAATGATTTGAAAATCTTTTCGTACGATAATATGACAAATCTTACGAGGTCGTAGATAAAAGGAAAAAAAAAAAAAGAAAGAAAGAAAAAAAAGAAGAAAGAAAGAAAAAAAGGGAAAAAGTAAAAAACAAAGAAAGAAAGAAAGAAAGAAAGAAAGAAAGACAAGAAAGAAAGAAAAGAAATTAGAAAAAAGAGAAAAAAAGGGAAAGGAGTCAAAAATTTTCTAAAAACTTTAGTCATCGTCGTAATAACGTTTTAAAGCAGAGACGAAAGAAACTACACTTCGAAGTTACCTTTGCAGTCAAAGCGCAAGAGAGGAGTTCGCGCTTATTCCGAGTCGAGAGTCGCGATTGAATTCCAATTTGTGCGTGCTTCAAATCCAAAGCGGGGAAATGCTAGTAGAAGGAAAGAGAAAGAGAGAGAGAGAAAGAGAGAGAGAGAAATAGAGATAGAGATAGAATGAGAGATAGGTAGACTGACTTTGTACCGGGATCTTTCGAAGAAATGTTACGAAGATGCAAGCGGATAATGTCGCTTTCATTTAGAAATAGCTTTTCACGTGTGGAAAGGAAATAGAAAAAGGAAATAGAAAAAGGAAAAAGAGAGGAAAAAGTGGAAAAAAAGGAGAAAGGAAAAAGTGGAAAAGAAAATGTAGAAAAGAGAAAGAAAATGCAAAAAAAGAAAATGAATAAGAGAGAAAGGGGAGGGGGAGAGGGAACGGAGGGAGAGAGAGAGAGAGAGAGAGAGAGAGAGAGAGAAGAAATAAGAAAGTTCGATCCCAATCGTAAAAAAAAAAAGAAAAAAAAAGAAAATATGCGCGAGTAGTATGATTAGGGCGAATTAAAAGTTTTTCGAGAAATTTTGACATCTTCGAAATGAAATTGAGGATGATACGCGTCTAATTTGTCATAACGAGCGATATTAAAGTTGAAAAAAAAAAAAATTAGGAATCGATACGATTTATAATCATATAAATATGTAAAATTAAATGTGATTAATATCTTGTTTGTTTGATTAATCCTTATTTTTAGATCACTCTTTATTTTCTTTTTTTATTTTTTTTATTTTTTTTTTCTAAATTTAAAAATATTCCGAAAGGATTTATATCGAAATCGATTTATTATAATATTTATTTAATATGCTTCAAGTGTATCGATCCATGACAAATATTCTTTGAATTTAATTATATATATATATATATATATATATATATTTTTTTTTTTTGTTCTTCCCATAAAATTAATTAATTATTTCATATTCGAAGATTAAGAAATTGTGTGATTATATATAAGTTATACCTATTAACATTTATATTACTTATATATTATAGTATATATTAATTACTATTGATTACTATACTATACTGTTTGCTATAGTTTATTGGTTACTATAGTAAACTATTTATTGTCATATTAATCACGATTATATATTGTATGTGTGTGTGTGTGTGTGTGTGTGTATGTGTGGTTATATTGTTGTATATTCCTTATTATATTTTATTACTTTCTATCGTTTACTAATTATTATTATTTCCCATTTATTATAATGTACCTTGCTTACTATAGTGTAAAACTTACTATAGTAAATCCTGCATTAAATTACACATATAATTTTTCTTTTCCCTTTTTTCTTCTTCTTTTTTTTCTTCTCCTTCTTTTGTTTTTTTTTTATTATTTAACAAACTTAAAAAAAAAAAAAAAATAATCGATTCGTAGAAAAGTGGTATTGTATAATGTTAGGTAATTTTTTCTTTCTTTTCTTTTTTTTTTTTTTTTTTTTTATCTTTTCTAAAGTTGATTTCGCTAACTATTGTAAAAAATTTATTTTAAAGAACGTTGTTTAAAAACCAATTAGGCCTGCTCGTTATCTTTCAAGAATTATTATTATTATTATTATTATTATTATTATTATTATTATTATTATTATTGTTATTATTATTATTATTATTATGATTTTTGTTTTTTTCTTCTCTTTTATGAAAACATACAAAAGAACGAGGTAAGGAATGTTCTATGTATGAATTTATTATTTATTAAGTTTCGAATTCTCTGGTTGCAATGTTAGGTCAGCATTCTTCTTCTTTGGCGTACATTCAATGTATGAAATGTAATGGAATTTTCAATGAGATATTCTAGGGTAGTTTCGTGGATAATAACAGTTAACATTGAAAGCGAAGAAACCTTTTTAGAAGCTTTGAATTTATTACAAACTAAAAGCATCTTTGCTATCAATTCGTTCATTGACTTTTTATATACAAAATATTTCTCTTTCTCTCTCTCTCTCTCTCCATCTTTCTCTTTCTCTCTCTTTTTCTCTTTCTCTCTTTCATTGTCGTAATATTCATCCTTCGAGTCTAAAAAAGATCGATAGTTTGAATTAACAGTAAAGTTCAAACTCGTTATTACGATTTCCTTTTGCTCTGATAAATATGGGAATAAATTTTCGTCAACGACGAGTTCTTGAAATTAATGCCAGTCGTGTAAATACATATAAACACACACACATACATACATACATACATACATACACACACACACACACACACAAAGAGAGGAAGAGACATCATGTATCATACTAAAAGCAAAATTTTGTTATTTTGTCGGACTTTTGCTGCTTCGATATCGTTTATATTCGAGACTGAAATTTATTTATTTGTTTATTTTTTATTTTATTTGTTCAGCTATTTGTTTATTTTATCTCTTTCGTACAACGTACTGATCTTTAATACGAATCTTAGGGGGAAAAAAAAAACAAAACAAAACAAAATTTACATTGTTAATACATTATTTTAATTAATTTTCAATTATAATCTATAACGATCATAACATTCTCGTTTCGTTAAATAATTTTCATTTTATTATCTATTGTCATTTTTTTAGTTACGATATTGATATAACTTTCTATTATGTCAATTCCTTACGATTTATCATTTATTTTAATTAATGAAAATCAAATTTATATGATTATAATAAAAATTATAATGATTACGTTGTAGTTTACGGTATTTATTACTGAAGAAAAGAAAAAAAAAAAGAAAAAAGAAAAAGAAAAAAAAAAGAAAAAAGATTTTATTTATCCAAAAAAAAAAAAAAAAATTATTAACGAAATCGATTTTATTATGTCGATGTTATTAAATTATTTAAACGAATAAATAATAAATTACAATTAAAAATGAGTGATTGTTTCATATCTTTATATTTCATTTCGGAGATAATTACCTTTGATAGATTTTCATTCATAAAATTCTTATAATATAACTGTTCGTAGTAAATAGCATTGTAATGGATGGTATAAGCTCGATCAGCTGATTCGCGTGAATTCTTGGAATTTATTTAGGTCAGTATGTTACCGAGTTAATTTGAATGAAATTAATATAAATCAATCGGTCAAAAGTAAATTTCTTTTATTTGCATCGGAATATCTCGAGATATAAAAGTCGTAGAGATTTCAAACGAATATCATTTTAAAGGACAAACTTTCATTATTCTTTAAGCCTATTGTTAATAATTAATTAACAAAATTTGTTATAGACAATTTTTTATAAGTAAATTTGAACGGGTTAAATTTCTTCTTTTGCAACGAAAAAAAAAGAAAAAAGAATGCAAATTTCTGTCGACTTTTTAAAATTACATAAATTAATGAGTAATTAATAAATGATTTTTTTTTTTTTTTTTTTTTTTTTTTTTTTTTTTTTTATCGAAAAAGCAATGTTTTTATAAGATCGTTTTTAATGAATATCTTCGGAGATAAAAGTCGTAAAATCAAATATCATTTTTTGAGGGACAAATTTTCATTATTTTTTAAGCTAATTGTTAATAATTAATTTACAATTCGTTATAAATAATTTTTTATAAACAAATTCGTACGAACTAAATTCATGTTATTTTGCAAAAAAAAAAAAAAAACAAAAGAATAGAGAAGACGAAAGGAAAAAAATATTCAAATTGCTGTCGATATATAAACTTACGTAAGTTAATAAATCTTTAATACTTTTTTTTTCTTAAAAAAAAAAAAAAAAATCGAATTGCATCGAACAATGCATTCGAAAACACATAATTACCATTTGAAAGAACGCGTATGTCGTCCTTCAGGTGTTTATCTGCAAAAAAAAAATTATTATGACTTCCTCCTTATCGTACTATTTTCGTTAACAACATTGCTAAATATTTCTAAACAATGTTAAGTATTGTCATAAATAACGAATGATAAAATTTGTTCGTATATATTAAAAAAAGGAAAAAGAAAGAAATAAAAGGAAAAAAAAAAAAATAAACAAAAAAAGAAACCAGAAAAAAGATTGTTATAACGTTAATGAGAATTGACGATAAAGATATCTTATCGCGAAAGTTATTATCAAGAGTGACAAGGATATAATCCGAGGGATCGATCATCTCGATCATATATAAAAAAGAAAAAAAACGAATAAATAAATAAATAAATAAATAAATAAATAAATAAATAAATAAATAAAAGAAAACGGAAAAGACAATTGTGCAACGTTAATGAATTGACGATAAATGTATTTGCTTTTATTGCGAAAGTTATTATTTCGACAAAAAAAAAATAAAAAAAAAGTAATAATAATAATAAAAGTAAAAATAGTAATAATAATTAAAAAAGAAAAAAAGTAACAAAAAATCAAGTAACAATCCTATGAAACGAATCGAAATGGCAAAGAAGAAATTTTCACTTTTTTCACAAGAAATGTGCCAATGCACAAAAATTCGTGCCAATGCACAAAAATCCGTGCGGTGAAATTCTCTTTTTTTTTTTCTTTTTCTTTTTTTTTTCTTCTTCTTCTTCTTCTTCTTCTTCATCTGACAAGAATGCACGAGAGAAAGTCAGCAATCGTTTTGAGATTTTGTAGATATGTAAAGAATACAAGAGAAAGAGAATGAGATAAATATACATTTACATACATATACACACATACATGTATATATATATATATATATATATATATATATATATATATAAAGAGAAAGAGAGAGAGATAGAGATAATAAGAGGAAGAAGAACTGTAAAAGAGAGAAGCAATCGTGTATTATGGAAATTCTTTGGGATCTTTGTTCCAAAAGAAGAAGAAAGTGAAGGAAAAGAAGAAGAAGAAGAAGAAGAAGAAGAAGAAGAAGAACATGGAGAAGAAGAAGAAGAAGAAGAAGAAGAAGAAGAAAAAAGAAGAAAAAAAGAAGAAGAAAAAGAAGAAGAAGAAGGTGCCCGACGAATTATCGTTCTCGGCTTGCTGATATTCCACGTGAATTCCCACAAGGTATTCTCCATCTCGAGAAAAAGGTTTCTCAAAAAAGTCGGGGGGAAGGCTGTGGCTGCTGCTGCGTCACTCCTACGAGCGTAATATCGTCCGCATTACGCTTCAGACCACCACTACTCTCGTCGACCGACCCCCCACCCCTCCCCCACTCGTTCGCCATTCTCCTCCCTTCCACCATCTACCCCCTTCATCCTTCGTTCTCTTCAACCAAAACCTCACCACTCTTCTCCCTACCTATAAACCCTACCTACCTACCTACCCCCTACCCCCCCAACCCTCCCGTCTTTTGGAACTTTTGGAATCCCATGTAGAATCTGGCCGTGAGAAATCGAAGTCGAAGTAGTATCGTGCATCGCATTTTAATAAAGATCCATTTCAAACTTTTCTCTCCCCAGACATTATCCGTCCTTTTTTCATTCATTCATTCTTTCTTTCTTTCTTTCTATCTATCGTTCTTCCTTTTTTATTTAAAAAAATTTTTTTTTTTGGTTTGTTTTCTGTTTGTTGTTTTTCTTTCGTTGTTTTTTTTTTTTTCGTTTTTTTTGAGGGGGAAGAGGAGGGAGTGGAATAGGTTTTGGGATAAGGTGGTAGAGGTTGAAGGTGAAAAACGAAAGGGTAGGTGAGACCTGTCTTTTTATCATTTTTTACTTCGTACCGGGAATTATTTTTTTCAAAATACGTTATACGTCCCGTTATAACTTCATGATTTATTATTATAGCTCGCTGGGAGGGTTGAGATAAATGCGACGATCTTAAAAGTTGTCGACGAAATATGTTCCGTCGGTGTTTCTTCTTTTTTTTTTTATTTTTTTTTTTTGTTTGGTTTTTTGTTTTTTTGTTTTTTTTGTGTGTGTAATTATTACTATAATAATAATAATTATTATTATTATTATTAATTATTATTATTAATAATAAAAATAATTATTATTATTAATTATTATTATTAATAATTATTATTATTAATTATTATTAATAATAATAATAATAATTATTATTATTAATTATTATTATTAATAATTATTATTATAATTATTATTAATAATATATATTATAAAATATAAAATTATCTCTATAAAAGAATGAATTAATTAATGGATCGATAAATTATTGCAATATTTTCGTCTTTAAGCATAGCAATTTTTTTTTTTCTTTTGTTTTCATTTATTTTTCGTTTGAGCATATAATAGGAAGGAGACGAACTTTTATTTTTTTTTCCTCTCATTGATCGACGATTAAAAACATATACTATTATTTCATTTATTTCACGAATAACGAAATCATGATATTTTTGAATTGCGTAAAAAAAAAAAAGGATTTTTGATTAATAAATCGTTGTAATATTTTTCTCTTTAAATATTGCATTCGTTTTTTTTTTTGTTTTTTTCGTTAAGTTTTGATAAGGCCAAGCAAAAAGAGCCGATTTTTTTGTTTTTTTTCTTTTTCTTCTTTTTGATCGAAGAATACAGAGCGTTTACTATTATTTCATTTTATTTTCTTTTTCCTTCTTTTTTCTTTTTTCCTTCTCTTTTTTTTTTTTATAATCGCAATTCATTTAAACATATAATGGAATCATGTATATTGATATTATATAAAAGTACGAATTAAATGATTGGATAAATCATCGCAATATTTTCGTCATCATCGAGAATATTGCCATTTTCTTTTTGTATAAAAAATATCGCCATTTTCTTTCTGTATAAAAAATATCGCCATTTTCTTTCTGTATAAAAAATATCGCCATTTTCTTTCTGTATAAAAAATATCGCCATTTTCTTTCTGTATAAAAAATATCGCCATTTTCTTTCTGTATAAGAAATATCGCCATTTTCTTTCTGTATAAAAAATACCGCCATTTTCTTTCTGTATAAGAAATATCGCCAATGAATTGTTCCTTTTGTTTTAGATATTACGAAATTGTACGAGACGTTAGGCCAAACAAAGGAACTATCCTGAAATCATCGGTGGAGTATATAAAATTATTGAAGAACGAATTGACGAGGATGAAACAGAACGAGCTGAGGCATAAACAATTAGAGCATCAAAATCGTCGTTTACTATTACGCGTTCAGGAATTGGAACTTCAAGCGAAGGCTCATGGACTTCCGGTATCCGATTTTAATTGGGCATCGACTTCCGGCAGCATACTAAACACCTTTCCGAGGAGTAAGCTCGAGCAACGAAAGGTACACGTGAGTGTGGGACCCTTTCTTTGTTGATTCATATTTTTCTTTCGTTTTAAGATATAAATAATGTAAATTTATAATAAGAACGATTAAATCCTTCGTATTTACGATTGATGGAAGACAAATTTTGTTTTCTTTTTTTTTTTTTTTTTTTTCACTTTTCTTATTTCACTTGATACACGATACATTGATTATGTTTCGTTATGCTTCTTTTAAATCTTTTATTAGATTTAATTTTATAATATGTTATTAGAATGATTATTATTGCGTATTTACGAATGATAAAAACTTTTTTTTTCTTCCTTTTTTTTTTTTTTTTTTTTTGAGGAATTAATCGTTGATTAGAAATTATTATTTTTAACATTTCATTAAATAATTATCGTCGATTTATAATTATTTGATTTATAACTATTTGTCGATGTATAATTATTTGTAAAAAAAAAAGGAAGAAAAAAAGAAAAGCAATTTTTTTCCCGAGTGAAATGATAGCTTTTGTTTCGCGTATATTTTCAGTCTAAAGAGGGTGAAAAAGCACCCCTAAGTTTTCTTTCTTATTAAATAGACAAAGATATAAAAGAGATCGATTAGAAAATGTTATTATTCCTACTGTGTTATTAAAATGTTTAAGAAAAAGGAATAAATTGTTTTTCTTTTTCTTTTTTCTTTTTTTTTAATTTTCTTCTTTCTTTTTTTTTATGATCGTAAAAAATTATCCACGAAACAGTTAAAAAAAAAAATGTAAAAAGAAAAAAAAAAAAAAAGAATTGTCAAACATCTCTGAATATTTTCTTATTTAAATAGAATATTTCTTTCTATCTTTTTTTCTTCGTTATTTCTTTTTTAAAATGGTATCTTTATGTTTTGTTAATACATGAAATATTAAAAATATTTAATAGAAAAGCAATACATTTTTGAATAATAACGTCGTATATTTTATTTCTTTTCATCTAATTATACGTAATTTTTTTGTTTTTTTTTTTTGAGTCGTAGGAGGGGGGTGGGGGAGGGAAGAAAAGAAAAGATAAACAAAAAAAAAATAAAAACGAAAGATCTATAAATTAGTTAAATATTAAAATGATATTTACAAAATTCACATACACACACGTGCGCGCACGCACACGCACACGCACACGTATCGCAGGCACACACGTATATATTATATTTCTCTCAAAAATTACAATCAATTAAAATTGATTGCTATTACTCGTTAATAGCACGTGTATCATTAATTTTCTTTTCCCTTTTTTTTCCCTTTTTTTTCTCTAATTTTTTTTTGTCTTCTTTTGTTCCTTTTTTTTTTTCTATTCCGTATCATAGTAATTATCGTTATTAATGGCGGACGAATGGGAACGTCTATTTTAAACTCGGAACAGCTGATAGTACAAAAACGAATTCTGGCTGGCACTTTTATTGTTATTATTATTATAGTAGTAGTAGTAGTAGTAGTAGTAATAGTAATAGTAGTCAGGCAATATAATATGAACGCGTAATGATCGATTCGTGGATCCTTGATCCGAATAAACGTCTGTCATTTTTAATCGAGTCGGTTTCATAATTTCCATCTGCTCTTACGTGATCTATCACGTCGAATCGTTACTTGTCAGCTCCATTGAAAGCGAATTTTAGTTGAATGTTACGTAAGATATAACTTTCCTACTCAAGTCAAGTATACATGTATATATTTATGTATGTATTCATGCATATATATATGTATATATGTTTACAATGATTAATTTTACTTTCCACTTGAAAAGAGTTCGACATTCACAGAAGAATTTAATATAAAACAAAAAAAAAAAAATAAAATAAACCGCAAATGATGAAAAAAAAAAAAAATATATATATATGTATATATAATGTACGTACGTGTGTGCGTGCATGCGTGCGTATGTGTGTGTGTATGTATGTGTGTGTGTGTGTGTGTGTGTGTGTGTATGTGTAAAAATATTATCAGGTTAATTTTGTAGATTCTGTTATGTTATCTCTTATATTGAAAATATTGACTTTGAAATATAAATACAATATGTTAAAATAACGTGTCATTAATCTTTTTCCAAATACAATATTTCGTCAATGAAGTTACAATGTTATCACGTAATCACACTTACATATACATTATGTATGTATATTAAGTGTGTAGATTTTGTTTGCATGTGTATGTGTATGTATGTATGTATGTATGTATGTATGTATGTATGTATGTGTGTGTGTATGTATGTATGTTTCTCTTGAATTTATAAATGAAACAGTACGCCTTATTAACATGTAATTAGGTTATCGGTTCTCATTTGGAATGTTTCGCTTTTATAGAACTAATGATCTAGTTCTTGGATAGTATAGAAGGTCAAAGAAAAAAAAAAAAAAAAGAAAACAAAAAAAGAAAAGAACAAATTTCTAACATCTTACGAATACGAGTTAAAAATATTATCCTGGCAGACAATCGAGCATTTGTTAAATATTATGGCAAATAAATTTAATATTCTTTGATATATAATATAATTTCAGTATGGTAATTATATTATTTATTTATTTACGTATTTATTATAATATTACTAAATATATAATATAATTATATTGTGGAATATATAAATGTTTAATTTACTCTATGAATCATCATTATTTATCATATGATATCAGTGATATATATAATAATTTATATATTATAGAGTATATTTATACTCTTTTAAAGTATAATATAATAATAATAAATAATAATAAAAATAATAATAATAATCATAATACACATGTGTGTGTGTGTGTGTGTGTGTGTTTATATACATGCATGTTTGTATTATATTTGCAATAACCCATAGTATTATTTTTAATACTAGTAATACTACTAATAATAATATTATAATAATACAAATATTATTTATAATATTATATAAATATACTTTAGTATACTATATATTAAAAATAATAAGTACTGTACTGTACTGTGTATGAATGTGTATGTACATTAAAAGTATAATATAATTATATTATTATTGTATAAGTATACTAAAAATAATAATATACTTATAATTAATTAATATTATAATTATATTATTATATACGTATACACACGCATTGTATTTATATTATAATATTATAATTTACTATAGTGTATTATATACTATGCCATATAGTAAACTATAAATATTATATATTAAAATTAATAATATACTTATAGTATAGTATAGTAAATGTTTTAATATTATACAATATTAAATCACAGTATATGTTACAATTATTATATTTATTTTACACGCATACACTATACTAATACACACACATACACGCGCGCGCGCGCACGCTTACACGTACACATATATATATGGTAGATAAATTAAAGATTCAATTACTATAGAAACTCGATAATAAATTAACTTTTATCTTTATCTTTCTCTTCCAAAATTACTTCCATAAGTAAATCTTAAAGATTATCTTTTATCTTTTCAATCGATATTAATGTTACGGGTTGAAGGTCTATCATAAATTTCTCCTGAATAACTACATGTCTCTCTCTCTCTCTTTCTCTCTCTCTCTCTCTCTCTCTCTCTCTTTCTTCTACTCTCTTTCTCTAGTTAAAGTATGCCAAGCCATCTTTAAGATGTTTGACGACGAGTATGATATCTCATTGGAGACTTTACCAAAACTTAACATTTGAATTATTGTCCTAGAGATAAGGTCGGTCACGTACATACGGACGAGCGTTTTCGTGATATGATTAGAAACTCTAACTCTAAAGATGATAAAGTAACGAAATTGACCATAGATTATGATTTTACTATTACTAATACTACTATCGATGATGACAATTATTATTATTATTATGTCGATTTTAGGATATATATATATATATATATTTTTCGATTAAATCGCAATATTTTTCTTTTTTTCCTCTTTCTTTCTCCTCTTCTCCACCCCCCCCCCCGCCCCTGCTCTCCCAATCCCTTTTCTCTCCTTCGCACAATTTCAAATACAAAAATATTTTCCATATCATTATATTCGTACGACAAATAATCGATATATGTTAGTCTCGTGTTTATATGTATACATTTTTTTTTTTTTTATTTTTTATATTCATTTTTTTATAATGATTGTCTTTGGAACAAAAACAAAAAAAAACAACAAAAAAAGAAATTAAGGATTAATGAAAAACAAATAATGAAAATAAAACATAAGATCGGCAAGAAATTTCATTTAGAATGGACTTTTGCGAGAGCGGGCGTGCAGCAGCCGGGTGTGTTCTACTGGTGAGGGTAGGTGAGTGAGGGGGGCAGGAGGAGGACGTGGATGGGGAGAGGAGGAGGGACGGGATAGCGTTGAAACGAATCCTTACGAGATAAGCCAAGCGGAAATGTGATAGGTATCTTTGGCAATGCGATTCCGCAGCGGCGGAATGTTCGTTCGCATTATCTCTCTTGACGTTATAATAATTACATTACTCGATCATTGCTACGTGGTTCTACGCGCGATCGTTTTAAAAGCTTTCTTGGAATGCAGATCGTGAATTTCGTAATTTTACGAATTACAAAATGTATTCGATAAACACGTTTCATTGATGTGAATTTGAAAAATGATATTAGAATTGAGAATAATATTAACGAAGATATGTATTATAGTTTGTGTATTATTTGTAATTAATGTTTAATTTAACGTTTAGATAATTGATATGTTTAGAAATATATTATAATTATTGAATGATAATAATAATGAATGATGTTGACAATAATTGATGACAATGATGATAATGATAATGAGAAATATGAAATTTTTAAGAGAATTGAAATTATATTTCGAAATTAATTGTTAAATGGATATGAATGAGAAAATGTAATATTGTGCATACGTTGTAATAATTTGCAATTATTAGAAATTTATCATTAGAAATTTTTAAATAACAATGAAATTAATAATCTATTAGGTGTTTGAAATTACAAATGGTAAATTAAAATGTTAAAATGTATTAGAAATATATAAGAAAAATTTGGAAACAATTTACTATAGAT
>NC_140826.1:1540000-1545000 GCF_050613455.1 Vespa mandarinia | reverse complement strand
GAGAGAGAGAGAGAGAGAGAGAGAGAGAGAGAGAGAGAGAGAGAGAGAGAGAGAGAAGAGAAACTTTGTTTTAATGTAACAATACTGAGCAACGGCGTTTACTCGACAAGTTTTGTTAGAATCTACAACAATAACAATAATATTGTTTAATAATTATATCACGAGGTTCATTGAAATAACATCGTCGTCCCATAAGCCTTCTCGACTTTACGATGTGGAAAATCTTTAGCTCGTCGTTATGTTTTAAAATTATTCAGAAGGAAAAAGAATTACATTTGAATTTATTACTATAACTATATAAATATGATCTATTCGATTTTCAAAGATCGCACGATATATGATTATAATTAATATTTTTTGATATTGATTGAAATTTAATTAAAAAAGCAATCGAACATTTTGATGAAATCATTCGATGTCACATTCATTTTATCTGAACAATTATGTATTTCTTTTTTTTTTTTTTTTTTTTTTTTCGAATTTTAATCGAATCTAATGATGGAAATTTTCTTGGGCAAAGATTTGTTAATTTTGAAAGATTTCGTTAAAATTAACAAAAAAAAAAAGAAAAAAAAAAGAAAGAAAAAAAAATTCTTTAAAAAATAAAAGGAACGAAGAAGATAAGGAAAAACAAAAGTTTTCACTTACAAGGATCAGAAATTGACGATCGAGGGATAATATCATAATGATCGATTATTGGAATTGATCGATTATTTGGAAAAAATTCAAATCATTACAAATTCTAATTTTTTGTAGGATATTTTTATTTATTTATTTCTTTTCTTGTTTTTTTTTTTTTATCTATTCGTTTGATCAAACGATCCCATCATGATCGCTATTAATATTCTTTGGCATTAATCGAAATTTAATTAACAACAATCGAAATATTTTAGAAAATATTATTTGACGTCACACATACGTTTTTTTTATCCGATCGTTCGTATAATCATATCGATCGTAATAAAGATTAATAATATTATTCGATAAAATCAATCGTATCGTTTATGGATCGACATTAAATTGGGAAAGATTGTTCCTGTCCTTTTTATTTTATTTTTTTTTTTTTTTTTCTTTTTCAACTAAAATTTAAAGAAAACGAGAAAAGCAGAAGAAAAGTATATAAGGAAAAAAAAAACAAAAACATAAAAGAAAAAAAAAAGAAAGAAAAGAAAAGATATTGTCGATCGAAAAGAAATTTCCTTCGATCCGTCAATGTGATCCATTTACGATGATCGTTTTCGCATATAATCGAAATCTATTAACAAAATTAATATAAATAATAAAAATAATACTTTTCCAATATCGATCGACAATCGGTATTGAAATTCAATTAGCAAATGGGACTTGTTAATCAAAACTAAAAGAGAAAAAAAAAGAAGAAGGAAAAAAAAAAGAAGAAAGAAAGCAAAAAGGCAAAAAAAAAAAGAAGTAATTGCAAATAAATTTATAAAATAATATAAAAAGAATTTAATGAAGAGCGAGAAATAAAAAAAATGAAAATTGATTGAAAAGTATTTCACGTGATAGAGATATCGTTTATGATATGATCGAATTTAATGTAATCCCATACAGGATGATAAAATATATATGTATATATATATATATATAGAGAGAGAGAGAGAGAGAGAGAAATACCATAAGGTAACATGTGTGAGACTTGATTCTGTCGATTCTGTCATAGTTTACATTAGCTTCTGCCAGGTAAACCACTCACACTGAAGTTCGTTACGAAGTTTGCTAATAGTTATTGTCTTCGGGTCGACGTTCAATCCGTGGTACGCATGCCGAATGAGTTTGGCTCAGGTTAAGGGTTCGAAGGGTGATGGCTCTACGACAGACTAAGACTGAGAGAGAAAGAGAGAGAGAGAGAAAGAGAGAGAGAGAGAGAGAGAGAGAGAGAGAAAGAGCCCGATTTCCGTCAGGATTTCACTACCTTTGTGTTCGACGAGCCGTCTAACCTAAATTGCACCCATTGCCTTGGGCCAACGCGGACTTGTCTTTATCTTTCCTAGGCTTTGTAGAAACACGACGAACGTTATCGCAAAATAATCTGATGAATAAAACAATTATCGATTTGAAATAAAAATCGTGCAAAAATTTATGTCATATATATATATGTATATATATATTGGATAACAAGTGAATTGGATTAAATTTAATTAAAAAAAAGAAGAAAAAAAAGAAAAAAAAAATTAGAAAATTAAAAAGTACAGAAAATATTTTATCTGGATGACTTTATGGGGGTGGGAGGAGGAAGAGGGGGTAGAGGGAGGGAATGATTATAATATATAATACAATGATAATTTTATTAATTTTTATCTCTGTCTTATTAATTTATTTTCGATTTATGATTTAATGAAAAAAAAAGAAACAAAAAAAAAAATTACAGAAAAAAAATACGGATATATTGTGGATCACTTTATTAAATAAATTCTTATTCAATGTATTTATATATATGAGATATTAAATTTAATATTTTATACGTTACTTTTTTTATTACTTCTTTTTTGTTATACTAATATTGCATGCCTTATTATATTATCTTTTTTATATTATAATGAATAATATAAAAAATATATAATACAAATGTTATAACGAACAGATAATAAATGATAAAAATAAATAATAATAATAATAATAATAATAATAATAATAATAATAATAATAATAATAATAAGAATAATAATAATAATTCAATGAAACGTAATAATATAATACATTACATTTTATATTTAAAAAAAGATATAAGAAATCTTTAATTTCGTAAAAAAAAAAAAAAAAAAATAGAAGAAAAAGAAAGGAGAAAGTCATCCAGGATTCGTTGTTTCTCGATCGATAAAAGAAAAGATAAATAAACAAATAAATAAATAATTCTAATTTGCCGAAAATTATATATTAACTTATATATATAAAAAAAAAAAAGAAAAAAAAAGATATAAGTCAATTAATCTCGATCAAGTGATTATTATCGATATCTATATTTGAGTACGTTTCAAGATCGTAATTTTGTTGTATAAAATATTATTAAAAGTCCGTTTATTATTTGAAGCTATGTTACAAATGTTAAATTTTGAATGAACTAACAAATTGGGCTCTCAAGTATCGATTACTAACAAGATTAGACAAATCATTAGGATTTCGCTAATGATCGTAATTTGAACCGGTCAGTCTGTTTATTTCGTATAGTCAAACTGTAAATGAGTTTATTAAAGCTCTTACATTTCATATATATACATACATACATACATACATACATACATATATATATATAATAAATGAATATTCGTATAGTACAATACAAAAAATTAAATAATTCGACTTTTCAAGAAATTATATGTCAACTTAAAAAAAAAAAAAAAAAGAAAAAAAAAAACGAATTAATCAATTAATTATATTAATATCGATAAGATTTGAAGTTCGTTTCAAGATCGTAATTTTGTTGTATAAATTTTTATTACAAAAAAAAAATATATATATATATATATAAATTTGAATGTTTATATGTGTTCTTGTGTATACGTACATATATACATATATACATATATATATATATGTGTATGTATATATCGTAAATGTAATATAAGCATGAAGGTTTCTCTCTCTCTCTCTCTTTCTCTCTTTCTGTTTTTATCTCTCTCTTTATCTCTCTTTCTCTCTCTCTCTTTCACTTTCTCTTTCTCTCTCTCTCTCTCTCTCTCTCCCTCTCTATCTCTCTTTTTCTTTGGTAATATTTGTTTTTGTAATGTAACATAGTAAAACCGAGGACGAGCATACACACACACACACATACATACATATATATAGCGTCTAATGAGTTAGGTGCTTTTTAATGCGTACCTAATTTGTATGTACACATGAGAGAAACACGTAGAACTCGAAAAACCCCTTTGTTGACCAATGATATTAGTCCTATTCAAAAAACGTGTTTTAAACGACGATGACCAATCCAAATTCTCTTCTGTAAGATTTTTCATTCAATCGAAATCAAACTATTTTATTTTTGAATATTTTAACCTAAAAAACGTTTTATTATACATAAAAAAAAAAAAATATGTATATATATATATATATATATATAACGTAAATATGAAATTTTATTATATGTTATATGAAATAAATGAAAAAAAAGAAATAAAAAAAAAAAATTATCAAAATAATTTACTCCCTTATGAAAAAAAAAATCATTTCTGATAGAGAAGATACGGAATTGTTTGAATTATTATCATTCTTATAATTTCTTTCGTTTAAAATTGAGATTAAATGTATAAAAGTAAAAAATTGTCCTTTTCTTTTGTTCTTTTTTGTTTTTTTGTTTCTTTTTTTTTTTTCTTTCCTTTAATTCCTTATGATTAGAAAAGGAAACATATGGTAAAATGGGGGCGGCGTTTTTATTGTAATTAAAAAAAAAATGATATTTATCGTTAAATTTTACAGATACGAAAATATTTTGGAAATGATTATATACATAGAAAAAATATTGTATGTGGAAAGTACGTATATACAATATATACATATATATACGTTTATATACATATACATATATGTATATATACATATATGTATATATACATATATGTATGTTTATATATATATGTATGTATATATATATATACGTTTCGTTGAAATTAAATGTAAAAAAATGATATTTCTTCTCAAAAAGTATTTGAAAAAAACAATTGATTTATCTTCCATATACATACTGTATATGGATTTATATTCAAAATTAAACGTAAACAATGAAATGTTTCAATTCGAAAATATTTGTTAAGAGAATGAATTTGTTTGGTCTCTTCTAAAAATATTTTATGTGTGTGTGTGTGTACGCCTGTTCGTGTACAATTTTTAAAATGCATATAAATTTATTAAATTACAAATAAATAGACAAATAGATAGTTAGATAGTTAGAGAGAGATAGAGATAGAGAGAGAAAGAGAGAGAAAGAGAGAGAGAGAGAGAGAGAGAGAGACAAAAGGATGATAGAAAATTATTGGAAAAAATTC
>NC_140826.1:1532500-1535000 GCF_050613455.1 Vespa mandarinia | reverse complement strand
GAGTATATTTTTATAATCAAAGTGCATTATAATCGTTCTTTTGCTATTATCATTGGTTTTCTTTTCTTTTGAGCTTTTACGTTGAGCCTTTTTTTATTCTTTCTCTCTAAGTAACCCTTCAATCAGATATAATTTGTTCTTTGAACGGGGCGAGGTGGGTGGGGTGGTGGTCGTCGTCGAAGGAACGAACGAACGAACGAACGATCAGGAGAAGGAAATGCAATTTGCCCATGGTACATGGGTACGAGGAGAAAATGGGCTTTCTTTGGTGGTTTCAGTGTAAAGCAAGATGGCTGAGAAGGTCAAGAAGGTCAAGGCTGGGGATATAGATTTCTATAATCCCTTCTTCCCTATCCTCCCTTATTCTCTAAACTAATCGACTGGCTCGAGGCAAGAGTGAGAACGATCCCATGAATTTTCGGCTTCCTTCCTTTCCTTTTTTCCTATCTCCTTTAGTTTTCTAAATTAGACTGGTCATTGAAAGTGTATGTATAAATATATATATATATATATATGTGTGTGTATGTGTATGTGCGAGAGAGAGAGAGAGAGAGAGAGAGAGAGAGAGAGAGAGATTATTCTGGATTATTCTGAGAATTTGCAGGATTTCCATCAGGTTTGTAAAGCTTCTCAGGTAGTATGTATCAAATAAGATTAAATAAATGATATTCTCTTTATCTGAGGATTAGTTAACGTCTATTTTATTCGTAGATAAGTAACAATAATAAAAATGAGAGGATTATTATGAAAAGGAAAATGGCGAAGGGTAACGATCGTATATTTGTAAACGATTAATAATTATTCGTATATATCGATTATTTGAAATAAATGATTGATAATTATAATAAAATATCGATACGTAAAATTGATAAAAATTATTTATAATGGACAAGAAAGTATTTATATTTACGAAAATAATTTTTTCTTTTTTTTTCTTTTTTTTTTTTTTTTCTTTCTTTTTTTTATCATTTATTTTTACAAAGACGTTAATTATTAATCGATAAGAAAAATTGAATACAAATTAAATGCAAATGATATGAGATTGTTAATAATAAATAAAAGAAATAAAATCGTCCTATATTTTTATATAAAAATTTCAATTAGCTTGTTGATCCTAATTAAATGATAATATTTTTTCTTAAATAAATAAAAAAGAAAAATAAATAAATAAATAAATAAATAATGATATATTTTTTCTTTTTCTTCTTTTTTTTTTATCTACGCCTTTTTTTAGTTCGTAGATAAGTAAAAATAACGATAAGGGGATTATCGTAGAATGAAAAATAAAAAAATATGTCGATCGAATGTGAAATGACGAAAATTATTCGTCGTCTCGTTGTTATTAAATGTTTTGCATCGATATTTTAAATAAATAATGAGCAATTATTATATGTAGTAAAATATTCCTATGTACGTAATACAAGTGACGAATGTAATTCTGAAAGTTAATTATTTATAATAAGCAAAATATTCATACTTACTGGCCATTTATTTTACGTAGCTACTTATTATTCATTGATAAAAAAATATTGATCAAATAAACAGAAGTATGTATGAAATTGTAAATAATAAATAAATGAAATCATCCTGTATTCTAATAAAAATTTATACCTGTAATCGGGATAAAATGATATTTTTTTACATATAAATAAAAAAAAAAATTATTACTCATTAAGTAAACTAATAAATAAATAAAATCGTTGAATTTTCACGAAAAAAAAAGAAAAAGAAAAAAATCGATCTACGACAAAATAAAATCACAAAAAGATTAGAATGAAAATCAAAATACAGTTTAAAATGATCGAAGAATATATCTTATCGAATAAAAAAATTTGATAAATTATTGAATAAATCTGTAAGATAATTAATCTAAATACGATCAATTTATCTAATAGTAAATAAATTTCATTAGAAATTAATTTTTGATACAATGAAAAATGACCGAATGGAAATATGTCAATTAATTTTGACGTTATCGAATAAACAAAATATAAAAGAAAATCTATCGTTATATTTAGGATTTTATAATCCTAATGCTTCTAATATTAGATTTCTAATTTTTAATCTGTATTTGTATGACGTTGACGTTGACGATATTGACGAAACAATACGTATACCATTGAAAAATTCTACGGCTTTCTAACGATTTAAAAACTTTTAAGAGAGAAACTCTTACACTGCGTGTTAACGAGACGAAGGTTTAAAGCGAACTGAAGTATTGACCTTTTACAAGTACAAGCGAATGTTTACTAGTACACACACGTAATTCGTCCTATTATAGAACTTCTGATCGATGATCAACGTGACCTAGACAGTGTCGTTTAGACGCATGTTTATCGTTAGGTCATAATTAACCAAATTCTTAATATTAAATTACTTATAACATATTTACGTATTTAATATATTATAATTTTCTCTCTCTCTATCTCTCTCTTTCTCTCTCTCTCTCTATCTCCTTTCCTCTCTCTTTCTCCTTCTCTGTCTCTCTTACATATTATAT
>NC_140826.1:1520000-1522500 GCF_050613455.1 Vespa mandarinia | reverse complement strand
CTCTCTCTCTCTCTCTCCCCCTCTCCTTCATTCCCTTTCCCATTCTATTTTGAACTTGATCTATACGAAGGATCAAACACGTGCGATACACCCTTCCCCTTATCTAATTCACCCTTCAGGTGCACGCAATCGTGATACCTCTCGGGAATTTCTTTTAGCATCCCTGCTAATTTAGACTGAGTCTATAGTTACTAGACATCCCTCATTTTTCGTTTAAACCTCGCGCACCATGGTGTCGTCGCAGGCGTTAGAAACTTGCATCCCCGTGAATAAATCATCCGTAAGGATAGTACATAGTGTGGACCTTAAATATTAATGATACCGTCTCGTATGATAATTATCTTAGGTACGTTTTAAAGGATCCAATAATTTTCTAATCTTTCTTCTTCGTCTGTCTAATGATCGAAGAGTTCTCTTTTTCTTCTTCTTTTTTTTCTTTTCTTTTTTTTTTTTTTAATAACAATCCAACTTACGATAAATTATATTATGAAATGAATTTTTGTTTTTTTATATACGTTATCAACTGATTCACCATTCTCCCGTATATTCGTTATTTTAAATCGATATACGCGCTAAATTAATTATAAATAATAATGTCACTGCGAATTTTATCGATCTTTAATTATTAATACGAATAAATCATTAATTATTACTAATAATAATATATCTAATAATATTTAAATCAATCATTCATTTTGTCCTATAAACACATAAAAGAGCGAATGTGTGCACTCATATATATATATATATTGTATCTACATATATACATACAATTTACAAGCAATTGAACAATTTATATAAATTATATAAATGCATATAATATTCAAGTATCATTATCGGTCATTCAAATTTTTCCCGAATGTCTTGGGAATTAAAAAAAAAGAGAAAAACAAAGTGAAAAACTTTTCTATTACATCGTACTTTTTCATTGATAGATTTTATATATCAATGAGAGGTTCGGATTATATGAAACGAATATAATCACGTAAAACGAATACAATGCGAAATAACGATTTAGTTAAACAACTTTTATAATTTCTAGTTACGTAGTTACGTAAAAATATAAATTTATCGTTCGATAAAAAAAGAAAAAAAAAACTTTTAAACGAATATTCGTTCGGTACTGGAAAATACAAAAGGGATAAAATCACTTTTTCAAGTGGATAACACATGCACTTGTAAAAAAAAAAAAAAAAAAAAAAATGGGAGAAAAATAGAAAAAGAGCTAGTTTTCTCTTCGAAAACACATGGCACGCGTCACAAAAGAGAATGACGATGTTCAATCCCGATAGAGAGAAAGAGAGAGAGAGAGAGAGACGTGATCACGGGCGAGTAATTCTCAAATTTGCAAAAAAGAAAAAAATAATCGACCACGTGGAATCAGGTTAACAAAAAAAAAAAAAAAAAAAAAAAAAGAAAAACCTCGAGAAAGAAAGTGACTAGAACTTCGTTCGTGAAAAAAAGGAAAAAGAAAGAAAGAGAAAAGAGAAATCAATTTCGAGGTAATAAAACTTTTTTTTTTTATTGTACCTAATACGAAATGAATGAAACGTTTTGGGATCAACCTTTCGTAACCTTTTAACCTTTTTGCAAACGAAATCGAAAGGACCAAAACTGTAGTGTTGGAAAAAAAGAAAAAAGAGAGAAGAAAGAGAAGTGAGTGGCTAATTAATTTTCATACTTTACAGGATAAAGAAAAAGAATTCGATGGGGATGAAGGGGAAGGGAATGAAAGAATGAAAAACGTGATAGGGCAGGCATTAGTTGGGGAAGAAGGATGGAAAAGTCAGTCGTCAGAGATTGCGTTTCGGTGTTGGTTACACGTATATTTCCTTCCTTCTTCTTTTTCATTTACATTTTCATAGTTTTCAACATGGTTATGGTACTAGAGCCGTTAGGAAGGAAGAACACCAGATAGCAAGCTGACTCTGTTGACTACTGACAGTGCCTCGACGAAATCTGTAAAAACCAACGGCGGTAACGTTTGTTTTTAATTAATTAATTAATTAATTATACCGAGAGAAATTCTGAAAAGCCATGAAAAGCCGTGGATCATTTGTCCCGTGAAATCCGTGAAATAAATTTTTTCCTGAATTATGGATAGATAATATGTATAGATATATCAGTATGAGTATTAAAGTAATTAAACGTTTTTTTATTTATTAATTAATGTTGATGATATATATATATATATAATAAATAAAATAATAATAATAAAAATATATATATTATAACAAAATATATATAAATAAATAATATATAAAATACATTTTATGCATTATTTATAAATTTTATTTATATATTATTATATTTTATTTATGTATACCTATGTATATATATATATATATATATAGTATGATATGTACATATTAGATTGGAAACTATGAAACGGGCGTTTTAGTTTAGTTTTTTATATTCATTCAACGCCCGTTTCATAGTTTCCAATCTAATACATATATGTTATATGATAGTTAATGATGATATGATTAGTTAATGAAAC
>NC_140826.1:1512500-1515000 GCF_050613455.1 Vespa mandarinia | reverse complement strand
GAGAATGCGATTAGAAAATATTCACTACTACAATTAAAAATTCAAACTAAAATCTGTATCCCCTCCCCCACCCACCCACGCTCCCATCCCATTCCGTCGATTTGTTCGTCGTATAATAAAATTTGAATTATATTTAAAGGAATGATGAAAAAAAAAAAATAATAAAATAAAATAAAATAAAATAAAATAAAATAAAATAAAATAAAATAAAATAAAATAATAATAATGAAACGATACTAATCGATTTAAATTTTGTATCTAAAGTGTATACCCTCACCCCTTCCTACTCCACTACCCTTACATTCTCGATCGGTGAATAATAAAATCTGAATTAAATCTAATAAAAGGAAAAAGAAAGAAAGAAAAAAAAGCACACACGAAATAAAGGAAGAAATAAAGGAAAAAGAAGAAGAAGAAGAAGAAGAAGAAGAAGAAGAAGAAGAAAAGAAATAATGAGACGGTGGAATTCGATTAGTTCAGAAAAATATGTCGTCCTCGTCGTTGTCGTTTAAAAGTAAAGAAGGAAAGAAAGAAGGAAAGGAAGGAAGGAAGGAAGGAAGGAAGGAAGGAAGGAAGGAAGGAAGGAAGGAAGGAAGGAAGCTTCATCGAAATTTGAAAGCGCAAACACAACGTTTACCCTGTCCCTGGTGTCCGCATCCGGGAACACTTGGCGAATCTTCCTTCCCAAGCATTCGTCATTTTAACGAGAATTTTATTGCGAGTCTTGGTGCCGTTTCTCACGGCGTAGTCCGCGATTCGTGGGTGAGACGATAGGATGGAATGGGTGAAAAGGGGTAGGTAGAGGGAGGTTGAAAGAAGAGAGTGGTGGGACGAGAGCCGGGACAGGGGATGCGAAAAGGGAGAATTCTGCCAGAGGAATATGAAACGGAGCGTGCCACGAGAGGCTAGAAATCCGTTGAGAACTCGACTCCTTCTGCCGGATGTCGTCGTTGCCATCGTTACGACATTACTGACTTTCCAAACTCGATCCTTTATGCCACACCTACTTTATTATTTCAATACGCCGAGTACTCCGTTTCTTTTTGTTTATTATCTTTCTTTTCATTTTATTTCTTTCAGTAATTTTTTTTCCTCCCTCTTCTTTTGTTCTCCTTCTCTTTTCTTTTTTTTCTCTCCGTCTTCTTCCTCTTCTTCTTTCGATCGATCGAAAGGTAAAATACAATTTATATTCACGATTATGTGATAGTACAGAGCTTTCGTTTTCGTTTATGACGTTATAATGATAATGATAATGATAATGATAATGATTAATTATTATTATTATTATTATTATTATTATTATTATTATTATTATTAACGATTAATAATCATATTAATTATAATAATAAATATTAATATTAACAAAAGAAAATGATTAATATTGTAAGAATAATATTTTAATGATACAAAAAAGGGATAATAAATGTTAAACAATGATTAAAAGATTAAATGTTTAAAAAAGAAAAAGAAAAGAAACATTATTATTATTATCGTCGAATGGTTTTATATATATTTGAAGAATTAGAGAGAATAATCGATTTGACTGATAAATGATAATTTTCGATTGTCCTTGATAAATGCGAAATGATTATAATAATCGATATTACGTGAATTTTTGTATTAGAAAAAGAGTTGACGTTGAGGGTAAATTTAAATGTTCGACGAATTAAAAAATTTTTTTTTTCTTTTTTTTTTTTTCATAAAAAAAATAAAAATAAAAGAAGACAGAAAGAACGTTCATTCCACCTGTTTCTATCTTTTTCTCTTTTAACGGCAAACAAAAGATCCTTAAATTTCGTTGAAAAAAATTAAAAATAAATGAATGAAGAGAAAAAAGAAAGAAAGAAAGAAAGAAAGAAAGAAAGAAAGAAAAAGAACAAACAAAAAAATAACGAAAAGAAAAATGAAAGAATGAAAGAAAGAAAGAAAGAAAGAAGGAAGAAACAATTAGATGTTAAGATGATTCGTGAAAAAAATCGTCCGGTCATTTTATAAATTCGTTTTACCGATCTACCTATACGTTCATATATATTTACATATACACATACACAAACACATACACACACACACACACACACGGACGCACATTGACTTCGGTGGCATTGGATTGAAACTGGCAGTGACAGCTCGTGCGGGTAGTGATACGTAATGGGTTAACGAGAATTTTATTGCGGAGCCTGTAAATTATCTGACTTTGTGGAGAATCGCCAGAATGGCACACGCACGAACTCATTTGTACATTTATACATGTATATCTACATTCTATATATATATATATATATATATATATTTGTGTGTGTGTGTGTATTTGCATGTATGTATGTGTATATGTATGTATCTATTTATGCATGTAATAGGTATATCGAACATCGTCGACCAAAAGAATTTCAATGGAAATTTTCGTCTTTCTGGCGAACAGTTGAGAGTAATGACGCGTTTTGCGTTTCCGCATGCACATGTATCCGATGTTTCTCGACGGATTTGCTATTACTATCTTCTT
>NC_140826.1:1500000-1510000 GCF_050613455.1 Vespa mandarinia | reverse complement strand
AAATGTATTTATATAAAATTATTGATATGAATACTTTAAAAAGTATATTTACTTTATATAATCTTTTCGTATATTACTATAATATATAATATAATATTTTTATAAGTACGTTAAATCTGTATGAATATAAATTTCGTTTATTAAAAGCTACTTTAACTAAAACATATAAATATTTGATCCGTTTATTTTAAAAGTTGTCTAATTCCATTTATCTTCAAATCGAGATGTTTAAGGGTTTGCGATTCAATGAATTTAAAAATATACGTATAGGATACTAATGAGTTATACTACTTAAGTGTATCTAAGGGTGTTAAATTTATAGTTCCTATTAAAATAATAGTAACTATTCAGTGAATAATATGCGTTTTCTTATCAAGAATGGAATTAGGCCATTTTCAAAATTAACAATCAGATTCATTATAAAATTTGAAGGTGCCCAAGTCCATTCAACATAATTTAATATGCTTCAAATAGAAAGAAACAATACTCAATTTATTTTACATATCTTTAAAACACTTCGAAAACATAATTTATGCGATTCAAAATATTTTTTAACTACATAACGTACAAAATGATGAACATAAATTTATTACAAAACAATTAGCTACTCATCTAGATTTTGTGTGTGTGAAAGGGATTTGAAGAAATCATAATGTTCCGGTGGTATATATCGTAATAGGTCAATTATGTCCTTGAATTTTGCTGTTGTAATTTGTCTGATATTTTTATACAGTGATGTCAATACAATATTTTCGAACTTTCTTGGTCTACTCCGACGTGGTAATAAATTCAGAACTTTAAAATTTTCATTTCCATTCATTGATGTCTTATAGAAAATTTTATATTATAAAGAAATATTTTTTATTTCTTTTTAATTCGAGGATTTTCATTTATTTGTATAATAATTCGATTTCAAATCGAACAAATATTTTCTTTTCTTCACTTTTTTTTTACACTTGTCGGTAAACAAAAAGAAATTAATATGTTATTTAAAAGATAATATTATTTATAAAACAATTATTCTTAACAATAATCGTTATTATATGATTGCTTTATTTATCTTTTTGCGCAAGTGCGTGTTGGAAAATCTATTCCTAAAGAATTCCTTAAGATAAGACGATTTAAATTTTTATAAGGTTATTTAAAGTCTTTCTACCTGAAATTTAGAAGAACTTCTTTTGTACTACAAGAGATTTAGAAGGAGAGAGAAAGAATGGCTAACTACACAGTGGGAGTGGCTAACCTAATAGGGGGCGAGGCAAACCTAGAAGGGGTGGGGTCGAGTACCCAAAGGGGCGTAGCAAAACTACTAGGAGCCGGGGCGTTGCCAGGAGAGGCGAGACCATGTACCCCAGGGGGCGTGACTAAACTGTTAGGAGGCGGAGCCAAGTACCCAGGGGGCGTGGCTAAACTGTTAGGAGGCGGGCCAAGTATCCAGGGGGCGTGGATAAACTGTTAGGAGGCGGGGCCAAGCACACAAGAGGGCGTGGCTAAACTGTTAGGAGGCGGGGCCAAGTACCCCAGTGGGCGTGCCTAAACTGTTAGGAGGCGGGACCAAGTACTCAGGGGCGTAGCTAAACTAGTGGGGGCGTGA
Organism: Vespa mandarinia; assembly: GCF_050613455.1. Taxonomy (NCBI): domain Eukaryota; kingdom Metazoa; phylum Arthropoda; class Insecta; order Hymenoptera; family Vespidae; genus Vespa; species Vespa mandarinia. The sequence continues at coordinate 1,508,406 of NC_140826.1, read as the reverse complement.
CTAAACTAGTGGAGGCGGGGCCAAATATCCCGGGGCGGTGCTAACTTGCTACGGGACGGGCATGTACTTTGTATCTGTATCTGTCAATATTCAGTATAGTCATTTATAGTCTTATAGTATTTATAGTTTTTATAGTCAGTATAGTCATTTATAGTCTTATAGTATTTATAGTATTTATAGTCCTTATTGTCCTTATAGTCATTATAGTCTTTATAGTCATTTATAGTCTTTATAGTCATTTATAGTCATTTATAGTCCTTATAGTCTTTATAGTTGTTATAGTCACTTATAGTCTTTATAGTCGTTATAGTTATTTATAATCAGTAGTCAACAACTTTCACTATTTTTACGATTTTCTACTACTGTGGGAATCACTGCAATTAGATAAACCTTGTTGTGATGATACCATTAACCCTTTGAATACTATGTTTAATGTAATTTTTACGATATCGTCAAAAATGAACCTGTAGATAGTGGATGTAATTTCAACGTTATACGGTATTCATTTAGTGTTATTTATGAAAGTGGTCTAAGTCAAGAAATTATATATAAACGTAACTTGAAAATGATGCGTGGCCCTCTTCGACGCGTTTCTGAACTACATAGTAAGCTGGTAAAATAAATGATAATGAAAACGCCAATTCATTCCCGATTAAGATGCCTGGAATTTCACGAAAAACAGATGAAATTAAGATAAAAGTTGTACGAAAACATATTTTAAGTTATCCAGCATATAAGAGCCACTACACCAGAACTCGTCACACTCCTGGTCGAAAATATTTGAGTCCTGACCTAGATATTCGTAAAATTTTATAGCCTATATGTAGAGAAATGTGAGGAAAATAACCAATCCTTTGTTAAGGAATGGATCTACAGGAAAATATTTAATACTGAATTTAATTTAAATTTTCATCCTCCTCGAAAAGACACATGCCAAAAATGCGATTTACTAAATGGAAAAATTAAAGCATGCAATAATGAAGAAGAGAAATTACATCTTAGAGAAAGTCATGATGTACATTTACAAATGCCTAACTGTCTTGCAGAGGACTAGAAAAAAGCAAAAGAAAATTCCAGCAAATACTATGGAAAATTCAATGAATGAGATTTTTGAATAATGAACCTTATAAAATGTTCTATAAAACTTCTTTAGATGATTCTAAATTCAACGTTTTGGATCTTTCACCTAAAAGAGGAAGACCAAAAATATACGAAAATATTAAATTACTTCCATTATACACCATTCCTAGACCAGTAACGGAAGAAAAACATAAAGATATCATGTGTTTACTACCATACAACCCTCCAGTTTATCAGAAACATTTTAAGAATCATAAAAACTAGAAAAAATGATAAAATAGATAAATTTTATCCATCTAGAAAAGGCACCGTTACGTTTTAACGTATAAAATAAAAATCGACTTTTTAATATCAAATATATTATAATACAATGATATATATAATAATCGATCGGTCGATCGTTCGAATTTGATCCAATAAATTCTTTAAACAACAATCATACATTTAAAACAATATAGAACCGTATTAATATTTAAGAACCATCGGTCTTGCTCGTCGTCTCCTTGTCCGAGTTACTCCCACCATACTCCATTAAATTCGATTATCCCTGGTATGAGAGAATGACCGAAGTGGGACGGCAACGGGGGGGGGGGGTGGGGTAACGGGAAATGGGGAACAGGGAACGGATAGATAGAGGATGGGTGGTGGCTTGGTAGTGGGACAGGAGAAAGGGTGGAGGGATTGGGGGGATTGGGGGTTTGGTGATGAACAACGTGAATGGTAGGGTTCGGCCTCCTTTCTGCCAAGATCGCTTGCAGACGAATTTGTAACGCGGCCAAGAGGAGAAAAATATGTGCGCGGATTGGGGCTGACAACGGTGCCCGTAAGAGACGGGAGTTAAGGGAGAACTGTACTGGGTGGTGGCATCAACGAGGAAGATAGAGATAAAGATAGGGAGAAAGATAGAGTAAGAGTGAAAGAGAGAGAAAGAGAGAGAGATAAGGTGAAAGATAGAGAGAGAGAGAGAGAGAGTGATGGGAGGGACTACTACTACAGCTACTACTACTACTACTACTACTACTATCTGCTGGTACTACTACTACTACTACTACTACTGCTGCTGCTGCTGCTGGTACTAATACTACTACTACTACTACTACAACTAATACTAATACTGCTACTGCTGCTGCTGCTTTCTGAGAAGAGGAAACGGAGGCTCCACCGGATAGAGCGGAACCGAGGAATGGGCTTGCGAAGTTAGTGCTGACATTAAAACCACGGAATGAACTTAACGACTCGTGGCGTGTCGGTGGCTGTGGTTGCCTCTCCCTTTTCTTCGAACCACCCTTATATCTACCACCCTTTCTTTCTCTCATCCTTCCTTCTCTCTCTCTCTCTCTCTCTCTCTCTTTCTCTCTCTCTCTCTCTCTCTGTCTCTGTCCTTTTCTCTGTCTTAATGCCGCGACCAGTACCTCTTTTCTTTTATTTCTTTCTCTCTCTCTCTTTTTATCTTTCTTATTCATACTCTTCTTCTCTTTGTCAAACTTATTCTTTTTCTTTCTATCTATCACCCTCTCTGTCTCTTTCATACTCAACATTCTTGTTCTCTTTCTCTTACTTAGTTATCTTGTTTCTCTCTCTCTCTCTCTCTCTCTCTCTGTCTCTCTATCTTTCTTTCTTTCTTCTACTAACTTAATCTTAATTCTCTATCTTTCTCTTTTTTATTCTACACTCTTACCATTTACCATGTCAAATTCATATCGTATCGGTGTATTATTATTTATATCAAACTCATATACTTATATCTCTTTTCAACTCATATTTTTTCTAATATCTTTGTCAAAATAACTTTCTAATCTTCTCTCTTTCTTATTCACGTTACACTCCTGCTGTCAAATTCATATAATACTTATTGCTTTCTCGCTCATACTTCTTCTACTTCTTATTTTTCTTTTTTCTTCTTTTCCTTCTTCTTATTTTTCTTTTCTCTTCTTTTTCTCCTTCTTCTTCTTATTTTTCTTTTCTCTTCCTTTTCTTCTTCTTATTTTTCTTTTCTCTTCTTTTTCTTCTTCTTCTTCTTCTTCATTAGATATTAACGTAATCTTCTCTCTTTCTTACTCTTTCTGTCAATTTCTTATTCTCATCTTTCTCTAACTAGCTACTCTTTCTTTCGTTCTTCTTTACGTCGAATTAAATCTCTTTTTCTTCCCTATTTTCTTTTTTCTTTTTTTTTTTTTTTATGTCCTCATTCGTTGCATTCAATTATTTTTACAAAAAAAAAAGAAAAAGAAAAAATGAAGAAAAACAAATACTTCCTATCTTTCTCTTTATGTGTTTTCTTTTCTTTCTCGATTTTTTTCTTCTTTTTCTTGAAGACTTTTTATTTTTTATGTTTCTCATCCTTTGTCGTAGAACAGAAGGTAAATGCGAGAGGGAGGGGGAGACAAATGAAAAAGAAAATTTAGGATTTTCTCTTTAAGTAGCCGCCCCCTTAAGGGGCAGATCCTTTCTTACATTCGAATTGCCTTCGTACTATAATACTTCCTTGAAAATGAACTTTCCTGATCTCTGGCGTTACGAGTTTCGCCTTTGAAATAATGTCCCTTAATACGTTCTTATCCTCTATTAAACGACAATCCTAATTGTAATCGTGGTAGGGTAATTGTAACGTGAGGGTGAATATCCCTCAATTGAATTTATATCCTTCCCCGATCAATAATATAATTCTTTCGCCTAATTTCATGACTTTTTTTCTCTTTCCTTTCTCTCTCTTTTTTTGGTTTTCTATTTCTTTTTTTTTCCTTCTTTTTTCTTTTTTTTTTTTTCTTTTTTTTTTTTTAATTTTAAACGTACCAAGAAATATGATAATACAAAATATAAATATTTCTATTCGGATTTAATAATGATATTTTAATATAATATAATATAATGTAATATAATGTAATATAATATAATTTAATTTAATTTGGATTAAATTTTAAAGAGATTTTCTTCTAATCTTTGATTAAAGAAATTAAATTCAATGAAATATTGAATTGAATTGAATTGAATTATATTAAATTATGTTAAATCAATTTCTATTTTGACGAATAAAGATATTATATGTTTTTTCTTTTTTTTTTTTTTTTTTTTCTTTTGATTTTATCGTACTGAATATATATATATACGTTTAATAGTTTGTAATAATTTTATTTGAAATATTTCTTAAGATGAAATGTTCATGAATCTAGTAATTAGTTAAAAAACATTGCTAATTAGCAAAGCCATTCGGACGGTCGTGGTGTGGGTTTGAGAGGAGGAGGTTTAGTACCTTTCACGATTTCGTGTTATGAATAATTCATTCTAACTACACTTATTCTTTTCTTTCAGAAGTAAAAGATCGCGTGACTTTCTATCATTACGAGAAAATAAATCGCAATGTTTCAACCCTAAGGATAGTATCGACGAATTCGTATATCTTTTAAATCGCGTCTTAACGTCCATTTAACATTGTAATTTTGACGTTTTACAATGAACGCTATATCCTTACATTCGTTTCCTTAATAAAAAAAAAAAAAAAAAAAAAAAAAAAAACAAAATGTGCTTGCTAATTCATTTTCAGATTTCGTGCAGATCATTTTTTTTTAAATTATTGTCGCTGTTGTTGTTGTTGTTGTTATTATTATTATTTTTTTTTTTCTTATCCTGTTAACTCGTAACACAGGTGACATATAAATTATATTCACGAGAAAGATTTGTATGCATACCCGTATGTGTTCGTGTCCATTCAATTATTTAAATGACTGTACTGTTAGGATTGTACCATTGTTGACATGAAATTGAAATAAAAACATAACTATAATTTTTTTGGCATAGAAATAATGCACAAATGATTTCGTTATGATATCGATCTCGTTCGATTCGATTTCTTTAGTTTCGTACTTATGCGATTTTATTCTCGAAGGATTAATAAGATTCTTAAAAAAGAAGAACAAAAAAAAAAAGAAAATACTAATATACTCACGCAGGTATATCAAAAATATTTAACAGTCGGTCAAAGTTATAACCGTAAAAACCCTTTTTCTTTTTTCTTCCTTTTTCTTTCTTTTTTTTTTTTTTTTTTTTACAATTTTTCATACGAAGCAATAAATAACGGCTAATGGACGTGATTCGAGAGCGGGGGAGAGTTTCGAAAAGGAAAGAGAAACAGAACAAAAAAAAAAAAAAAGAAAAAAAAGGAAGAGAATCGATTAAAAAAAAAAAAAAAAAAGAAAAAAGAAAACAAAACGAGAAAAGAAAAAAACAAAAAAAAAGGAGATCTACAAATAAAAAATTGTGCGGTCACCTTATAAAAAAAAAAAAAATAATCAAATTAAACAGAATATCAATTAAATTTGATTTACATACAATCGATCTCATATCTATTTTTTCACTTCGATCATTCTATTCCTTTGATAATATTTTATATTGAAAATTATCATATAAAAAAAAAAGAAAAAGAAAATCGTCGAATTATTCTCGAGTTGTGTTAACACTAAGAACAATAATTTTCATGGCGAATACAAATTTCACGACGTATTCATAAAGACTTCCTGGTAAGCTTCGAAATATCATCGAGCATTGAACTATTTCGATCTCGGACTAACAGAATCAATTTCGTGCTGGTTAAAGATAATTTTGGTTACTTACGACCAATCGGCTCGCACTTGACTTTCAAGCGGATAAATTTAGGTAGGATGAACGAGCGCAAGAACTCGTATAAACCATTCGTAAAGTATACTAAATATATATACACGCACACACATACACAGACACACACACACGTACAAACATATACATGTTTACGTATAAACATGTATGTATGTATGTGTTTGTATATATATATATATATATAGATAGATAGATAGATAGATACGTATCTATTGCTGAATTTACTGTTCGTTTAAACTCACTCAGCGCGTATATCATGGTACGCTGATAAACATTGAACCAAACAATTTTTATATTTGGATAACGGTAAAGTTGATTAAATAAAAGAGAAAATTAATTAAAAGGAAATACATACGAGATAGGGACATTGATGATTAAAGGTAAAAATAAAAATGAAACAAAGAAAGAAAGAAAAAGTAAAAAAATAGAAGAAAAAGTGAAAGAAAAAAAGGAAAGGATCGAACAAAGCGTTGATCTCGAACGATTGAGAAAGAGATAAGAGATTATCAGGAAATTATTATAATATGAACAAAATTGAATAAGATGATTAAAAAAAAGTATTCAAAATAAAAGTAAGCATAACGAAGTGGATGCTTTAACGATAATAAAAAAGGAAAAACGACAAGAACAATAAAAAAAAAAAAAAAGGAAGAAAAAGGAAAAAAGAAAAAAGAAAAGGACAAGAAAAATTGACGTAGAATAAATAAAAAAATAAAGTTAATAATAATAACAATAAATAAATTCAAAACGAACTTATTAATCTAAAAATTAGCATACATAAGTTTCAGATATATTAGGGGATTGGTGAAAAGATGCATATAAAAAAATAAAAAAAATAATAAATAAAAATCGTAAATAAGATAAAAGAGGAACGAAAGCGTTGATTTTCAAATTTGTGAGAAGAGTAAAAAGAAAAAAGAAAAGAAAAAGAAAAAAGAAAAAAGAAAAAAAAAAGAAAGAAGAAAGAAAAAGAAAAGTAAATAAATATCGCAAATAAGATAAATGAGGAACGAAAGCGTTGGTTTTCAAATATGTGAGAAAAGTAAAAAGAAAAAAAAAAGAAAAATAAAAGAAAAAAAAAAAAGAGAGAAGAAAAAATTGAAAGGAAATTGAAACTATATTGACCTTTTATAATAGACTCGTCTCAAGAATTTTCTTCGTTGTTTTTCTTTTCTTTTCTTTTCTTTACTTCCTTTTTCTTTTCTTTTTTTTTTTTTTCTTTCGTTCTTTTACTTTTCTTCTTTTTCTTCTTCCGTCCGAGATGCACGTCGACGTCATCTCTCGATGCAGCTGCGACTGTTCCGGTGAACGTCGAACAGAAGGCTCGATACAATGCCGAGAGATATTAATATTGGCAGTTGATACATCGCCGTGGTTTTGGGCGTCGTTTACGTGCCACAGACATACCGGGTGACCCCTTAATATTCCGGACGCGTCATCGCCATTTCTAACGCGAACGGATGCGAATTCGTGCAACGTTCCGTGAATTTCAAATTATACGATTGGAAAGTAAGGTAACAACAAGCAAAAAAAAAAACAGGTGTTACCGGTTACACTATCAATATTTTCTTACATCACTTAATTATCAATAGAAATTGTCATTTTTCATTTATACAAATGAAAATGAACGATTCCTCTTTTTCTTTCTCTCTCTCTCTTTTTCTTTCTCTCTTTCTCTCTCTCTCTTTCCTTCTTTCTCTCTTTTGTTTATATATAATTATTATTATTAATTATTAAAGAAGTATAATTAATAATTATAATGATAAATATTATTAAATAATTATTATAAATATAATTATATTAATGATATATACCATATATATATTATTACTATATTAGTATATTAATATAGTATTATAATACTGTTATAATATAATACTATTATTATATGTGATATATATAATAAAATATAATATATATATAAACAAATAAAGATTTCTATATATATATATATTATTATTATTAAATTATTATGTGTATAACATATAATATATTTTTATAATATATTTATTATAGTAATTATAAACATAATAATTATAATGATAAGTATTATTAAATAATTATTATAAATATAATTATATTAATGATATATACTATATATATACTATACATATATATATGTATAGTATATACTAATTCTGTAGTATATAATAATAGTAATAATATATATATATATATTACTATATTAGTATATTAATATAGTATTATAATATTGTTATAATATAATACTATTATTATATGTAATATATATAATAAAATATAATATATATATATATATATATATATATAAACAAATAAAGATTATAATATATATATTATTATTATTAAATTATTATGTGTATAACATATAATATATTTTAATAATATATTATCAATAAAATAAAAATTGTAATATTTAATCGTTTAAAAATAAATTTTTCAAATCAACGTTACATTCAAGCTCATTATATACTATATATATATATATATATATATATATATATATATATATATATATAAAACTATTTTTGATTATGTTATTTGAAGAATAACAAAAATGCGAGTTCGAAGTTATAAATATCGATAAATTGTAAAAGTCGATAAGTAAAAATATACCTTGGCACCAAAAAGTCTTTATTCTCGCGATCAAAAGATCTGGAGAGTTTCATATCAGCTTTTAACGATGTATTTATCGAAGTTATAAGAGAGATAGAATAA
>NC_140826.1:1487500-1495000 GCF_050613455.1 Vespa mandarinia | reverse complement strand
ATTATATTTATTAATTTAATATTTTACGAGTAATAAAAGGATGATAGAGAAAGAGAAAGAGAGAAAGAGAGGGAGAGAGAGAGAGAGAGAGAGAGAGAGAGAGAGAGAGAGAGAGAGAGAGTTGTTTATTTATTAATAATTATTTATACAAATTTTGATACATTTTCTTTTTCTCTTTTATTATTTTACTTAACATCGTCTATCTTTGTTAATAAAATTTTAATGATATGATAATAATATAATAAGTATGTAATAACGTTTAATAACGTTGTTGTATTTTTTTTTTCTATTTTTTTTTTTTTAACGATAACGTACGATAAAATAATACGTATTCGATTGATTCGACATATTATGTAAGATCTTAATTTATTTGCATCTTTTATATATATATGTATATATATGTATGTATATGTGTGTGTGTACGTGTGTGTGCATAAAAAAGGGATAGAAAATTTATGTATAAAAATAATAAGAAATATTATATTAATCGTTAAAAATTTGATAAATATTAATATATAAAATCAATAAAAAATTTCCTTTATATCTGTATACATAACGTATAATATATAAGCTTCGATAAAAGAATAAAAAAAAAAAAAAGAAAAAAAAAACATATATACTCTATATAAATATTTGATTGTAAACACAATTATTGTCTTTAAATTATAAAATCCCATTAATATAACATAATCTACATACACACACACACACACACATATATATATATATAGATATATAAACGTATAATCTATACCTATAGGTATATATATTAATTTTTAGGTATATATATCTATCTTCCATATACATACATAGATATTATATCATAAACATAATCCATTATTTTTAAATTATGAAATCCTATTAATTTATAATATAACATATATAGCGTGTACGTGTATAAAAATCATTTTTTCAATGATTTCGAATAGAAATGATTATATAAGTTAATAACTACAATCATATTCGTGCATATATATTTTCGAAAACTGATTTTCGGAGTCCTCCAAATTCCCCGCTCTCCTTCCTCCCACAACTATACACGCACACACACACACACACACACACACACACACGCACGTACTTACGTACGCACATACACCATCGTCAGAAAGAATTTTCCTCGCGTCAGCCTATTTGCCGGAGCGGTGCACGCCGTTAATTACGAACCTCCTCGTCTCGACCAAGTTATTCATCAAGCGCGTGTACCACGGCGAATCTCGTTACGCAGAGATTAACCGAGAGGAAGGATTGTGTGTGTGTGTGTGTGTGAGTGAGAGTGAGAAAGAGAGAGAGAGAGAGAGAGAAAGAGAGAGAGAGAGATATAGTAAAGGGAAAGCGAAGGATGAGATACGTGGAATGCACACTATAGAGAATATTAGCTTTCAGTTAAATATTTTCGACCAAACAATCGTTTTATCTCTTTTAAAATGGCACCTACGATACATCCCTTCTCCTCTCTTACCCCCGTCCCTCTTTTGCTTCCCTTAACGCTCACCCTTTCTTCCGTTCGTCATTGTTAAATCGATTCGAGAAAAGTGATTCGCGCGTGTGATCTTGAAATATCGTTGATGTTATCTTAAAAAAAAAAGAAAAAGAAAAAAGAAAGATAAAAATTGCAATTGAATGCACATATTATGTATATATATATATATATATATATATATATATATATATGTGTGTGTGTATTAGATTTTTATAAGTTTTTCGTTTTTCTTTTTTTCTCATTTTTAATATATCATATTATAACGATTTGAATTTAATCAAATGAATATTTCTTTTAATTGTATAATTCCGAAAGAAATTTTCAATCTATAACGAGATACATAAGTCTTTTTTTTTTTTTTTTTTTTTTTTGTTATAATAAATTTGAGAAACATTCAATAGTCATTGTATAATTTATGTAATTCATTTATTGACTTCAATCGATATTACTTTCGTACAATTCGATACGAAATTATGGATCTAACGATATGTTGGATTTTTTTTTCTTTTTTTTTTAATAAGAAATTTGTAAAAGATTAATATTTATATAGTATATAATTCATTAAATTTAATGATCGTATTAAATCGACGAATTTAATCAACGTATTTTTATCGAACTCAAAGCGAAATATTCGATATCTAAGGATATGTTGAATTTTTGTAACGAATTTGAAAAAAAAAAAAAAGGAAAAAAAAAGAAGACAAATTTATTGCATTATCGAATTTAACGAAATTAATCGTATTTTATCTGTAACTAATATTCTATGATTTTATTAATACGTTCTTTTTTTCCTCTTTTCGATTTTTTTTTCTTTTTCTTTTCCTTTTTTTTTTTTTTTGTTTTATTTTTTTCTTTTTTTTTGTTACTTTAATTATTCAAATTGAATAAATAATATTAATTATACACTTTCAGATCAAAACACAAATCCGATTATTTGAGAAACCGATCGATAATTGATCACCATCGCCAAGATTAATTTAATTAACGATTACTAATCAATAATTATTAGTTTACAGAGTTCACATTATAAGAAACGATATAATTATGATAAATCGATTCAAATTTTTCATAAAAACAAATGGACATGAATATAATACAATATATATGTACATCTAAATAAATTAAGAAGATGCATAGGCTTTTATCGATAAATCGACACCTAAATCTAAACAGATGTAAAAGAGATCGATAACATTGAATCGTCGTTCTACGAATTTTTAAGATCAATTCCCTATTAATCCGAGATACGTCGTATACGTAAACGATACAAATAATACATTTATATACCTAAAACATTAAATCATTCGTAAAAGAGAATATCCTTCAAATAGATACGTAAAATTTATACGATATACACACATATGGTACATACATACATACATACACATAAGAATTATATAACGTATATAAATATACATATACATATATATATATATATATATATATATGTATGTATACATTACCTTCGAAAAAGGATTTTATAATACGATATATCCGTTGAAATGCATCTTCGTAGTATCACAATTCCGATAGTTCAGAACTTGAACTTGGCAAATTTCTTTTTTTACCCACCAATTTTTATGTCCTCTGCCTCTACGACGATCCTTCCGTTTTTTTTCTCCTTTCATCCCTTACTTCTCATCCCCTAGTCCCAATATCCGTATCCCACTGTATATTCGACTGCAATGGTTACTATCCCTCCTCACGCCACCCACCCTCATTTTTAACCATCTCTTACTACCTTTTTAACCGGACGCCTGCCAGGAAGACCTTTAGTTGCAACAAACGATACGGCACGATATATGTATTTACTAACGTAAGGTATATAAGGAAGGTATACAATATAGGGATACATGTATGACATTTATACATTTATATATGTATGTATGTATATATGTGTGTATGTATGTATGTATGTATGTATGATATATAGATCACGGACATTGAGAGCTTATTGATGCGTACCTCTTTACGACGAAAGGAGATATGAGAGAAACTTATCTTAACGATTCCACGTCCATTTATTCCATCGAACGAGCCTGAACTAACCCCCTTTCTCGCCACCCACTCACTCACCCACCCACCTATCCCTATCTCACAACTTACCCCTGCTGCTTTATAATACCTTATTTTTGTATAAAAAAAAAAAATATTTAATCCTCAAATTCTATCAAAAAAAAAAAAAAAAAAAATTGTAAAAAATTTCTTATTTTAAATCAATTCTTAAATCTAAAATATCGTCCAATTAAATCAACTTATAAAAGTATTAATTTTTCAAATAATTTTCAAATTATTAATTCCTCATTTATATTATTTATTAATAATTAATATAATATATATATATATGAATGTGTGTATTTGTGTGTGTTTATACGGCATTGCCCATTTAAAGTTTCCCAAACAATTATAATATTTCCAAAATTACAGTGATTTTGTAAAAATATTTCAAAACGAAACTTACAATGTTTCGATTGGACTTATGATAGGGGAGGGGGCGAGGGGGGAGGGAGAAATCTTACGGTAGACACATTAGAAATTTTCTTTTAAGTGGACGTGCTTTCAATATTTCAAGGTGACCTTTATTAGTTTCTTCCTTTTTTGATTCTTATGCGAAATTGCACGCTATCATTCGAACATTTTCAATTATTTCTCGAACAAACATGCCTTTTGAGAGAAACGTTTTATATTGAATTATTTAAATATTAAAAAAGCACAGTAGTTAATTTTATATGTAATAAAAAAACTCCAACACCCCTCCCTTTCCAACAATCTTCGATTACGAAAGAGGATTATTTGAACACCCCTTCCACCTTTTTTTTTTGTAAACGAGCCATAATTTGAGAAATAATGACGTACGAATATTCAAATGGGACACCTTGCATATATATACATACATACATACATATACATAAATACATACATATATATATATATATCCTTCTCTCTTTTTCTGTCTTTTTTCTTTTTCCATTTGAAATTTATAAAGCGATAGATAATTTCTAATGTCAAAACTCAGAGGAAAAATTTGTGAACAATTTTATTCGATTCTATCGATCTATTCAATTTTTTTTTGTCTTCATTGGTCTTTTTGACAGAAATAAATATCCCCTTTGTCGTCGTTTAAAACAAAAGTGAACTCTTAACGAAATTGAGTCGCTTCTTCGTCTAATAAATATATTAAGTTATCGACAAATATCCTTCTTATCGCGATAGATATAACATATCGTAGAGATCGTCTATCTTAAATTTTTCCGATATATCCAATTTTAGTTATACGGTTATAATACTGATAGTTTATCAATTTTGAAATATATAGTATATATATATATATTTTTATCAATCAATATAAAATTCTTTTGAAGTAAATAATGACTAATGAGAATTAAAATATTTTAGAAATGGGATTTTATTTTAAATCGAATAATATTTTATTCGTGGAAAAATAAAATTTAATCTTTCGTCGCGTACTTGGAAGAAAACTTAATACGTCGATGGACGAATAAGACTTTTTTAAATGCATATATTTTATGATTAGAAAATGTCATTTTAACGGATCGTATGTTATAAATCTGGAAAAAGATTTGATTAGACAAATGATAAAAAAGATTTGATATATTAATGATCATGAGGAAATATGAGATTTTATTTTCTAACATATTTTGCCATTAGAAAATAGAATGGATCGTTTATTATGAATTTAGAAAAGTTCGATTTTACGAAGGAAAAAAAAAACCATTTGAAATATTAATGATCATAGGAATTTAATTAAAATATATATTCTATTTTCTAACATATTTTATTATTCATAATAATTTGATTTTACAAGTGATAAAAAGAATTTGTAATATCAATGATTATTCGAACATGTCAAAAAAAAAAAAAAAAAAAAAACGCGTAACATTTTCCAATATATTTTACCATTTAAAAATAAAACAGATTCAAAAGTTTAAATTAATTATTACAAATATATATATATATACTTTATAATATGTTTTTATTTATAATGTTCTAATAAATAAATCTGCATACATACAAACATACATAGATACATACATACATACATACATACATACATACATATATACATACATGTAGATATATATTCGATTTTATAATATATAATAGAAAATAATTTTTCAATATCGATAATTCGAATATGTTAGAGACACATAAAACGCATTCACGTGTTCTTTTAATGATCATTTCTTAATGATCATTTCTATATATATATATATATATATATATATATATATATATATATATATATAGGAAATATTTCGTAAATTAAAAAATCGAAAAGTATAAATGAAATATTATATAAGAACAATTCGATTATAAAATTGAGTAAAAAGTTTTGAAATAGAGGGATGATGTTACGAATACGTTTAAAGAGAGACATGTCGGCCTCTTGTTAGTAAAATCACGTGAAAGGGGTAATCTCGTACCTACGTCGTTCAATCTCCCAATCTGTCCCTTTAACTTGATCGGAGTAGTCGTAAATCTTTCACAGTTGCGATTTCGTTAAATCGCCTTATCAAACTCGCACGCCGTTAACCCTTTTACGAGAGAATTACGATCTAATTCTCGTTCTTAACGACTTCTATGCAATTTCATATATGCGAGATTTCGAGAAAAAGAGGAGAGAAAAAGAAGACGAGAGAGAAAAATAAAAAGAAAACAAAAAGGATAAAGAGAAATGAGAAAGACGAAAGAAAGGAAAAATAACAAGGAATACGAAAACGTGAATTAATTATTTATCAATTAATTATTTATTAATTATTATTAATGCGATATATATATTTTTTTTTTCCTGTTTTTTTCCTTTTTTTTTTTAATATTAATTTTTTTCGTTTTTTAATGAAATAAAAAAAGAAAAGAAAAAAACAAACCATATACATATATTCGAGTATACTCGCACTTAATAAATATCAATGATAAATAAACGATCTCACCTTTTTTGACAACAAGTATGACGTTAATACGACAAATTTTACGTTTTGATTCTAAACGAAAAATTATTTACGCACGTACGAGATTTTTAACTAACGCAAATATCGCAAAGATATTAACATCAATACGAGATATCCGAAAATAATTCTTACCTTTCTCTTCCAACATTCCAACGTCCTATCATGTCGTTTATATTCAATTTCATTGCCGGTTGTTAATCTAAAAGCCATACGAAAGTTAAATTATATCGAAGAGAACCTTTTAAACGGACGATCAAATCAAAAAGTTTAATATTTTCAGTATTAATATATAAGTTTTTAACGTAATTAATGATCAATAATTGAGCTTCCAATCGAGAAGAGCTATGTATATACATGGATACGTATATTATTATTGTCTTTTTTTTCTCCTTTTCTTTTTTTTTTTTCTTTTTCTTTTTCTCCAGTATACATCTCCAACTCTCAAATTAATTCATAGACAGTTTTCAATTACAAGTTCAATTGGATTAATATGATTTCATGATATTTCATTTCGTCTTATTTTTTTAATCATTTCTCAATGTTTCTCTTTTTCTTTTTTATTTTTTCTTTTCTTCTCTTTTCTTTTCTTTTCTTTTTTTTTTTCTTATTCTTTAGATTTCCTTTCGTACCACTTTTCGTACTTTCGAAATAATTCGACTGTTTGCGCGGTAAAGACGTTTCACGGATAGACTTTCTTGGACGAAAGGAGGTGGGGAGGGGAAGGGGGGGAGCGGGAACGGAGGAGGGAGGGACTTTGAGAAAGGTACGATATCATTTTGCAATTGAAAGTTCACGCACGGAATGCTGTCCCATCAAGAGGCTAACAGCCGCGAAATGAAATTTTGTACCGTGGTTTGTACCGGTCACCGCCTCTGCGAGAATTTTTCCGACGTAACGTGCTTGACCGCGAAGACCTCGACGACCAAGAAATAGAATGAAAATAAAAAGAAAGAGAAAGATAGAGAAACAGAGATAGAGAAACCGAGAGAGAGAGAGAGAGAGAGAGACAGAGAGAGAGAGACAAAGGAAGAAAAAGAAAGAAAGACG
>NC_140826.1:1482500-1485000 GCF_050613455.1 Vespa mandarinia | reverse complement strand
TTTTTTTTTTGTTTTTTTCTTGAAAGACCTAATAAACTAAATTAGTCTATATACTGTATATATGGGAGAAGGTTTGGTATGTTCATGCGCGTGTATGGTTACGTGTTATCGTAAAAAAGAATTACGTTAATGTTATCATGGTGAAGGTGAAATTGTATCCGAGTATTTTTTTTCTTCTTTTTTCTTTTTTTTTTTTTCTTTCCTTTTTATCATGGAAATAAATAAGATAAAGAAAATTCGATTTATTTATTAAATTTAATACTGTTATTTAATGTCAAATGAAAATGATATGAGACGAGATCGGAATAATTAATTTTTACGATCAATGGTTATAAAGTTAGAATAATTTGGACAAGTCAATTTGTTACATATCATTTGTATCAGTGTCACATAATATATTATGTTATTTTATTTTTCAATTTTTTTATATTTTTTTATAAAATATAAAAAATTTGTTACAATCTATCTATGTTACAATCAGTCTATTTGTATCAATGTCACATAATATATTATGTTATTTTATTTTTTAAAATAATAATAATTTAGAAAATAAATAAGAAAAATAAATTCGATTAAATATGTTTACGTTATATTATTTGATATTAGATTGATATTAATGATTTACATGATTTAATGATTTTTAATAAAAAAAAAATTGTATTAATAAGGACAAATCCTATTTTACGTATTTCATCAAACAGTTTAGATTTTGTATTAGTTTTTTAATTTTTCTTTTTTTTTTTGTTTCATTTTATAAAGCAATAACGAAAAAGAAATTCGATCAATAAAGTTGTTTATTATTATCTAATATCGAAGGGAAAATTATTGAAAATAAAACTTTTTACGATAATTGCAAGAAAAAAAAAATATAAAGACAATTAATTTTAACCGATCTTAATTTAATTAACGAATGAACAAAAAAAAAAAAAGAAAAATTAAATAAAACTATTACGAGAATAATCTTTCTGTCGTCGCAATTAACATTTCAAATATTTTAATCTCCCTTTATGCCGAATAAAGTTTCACGTTAAAAAGGGAGAAGTAAAGAAATAAAAAAATATATATATGTAAAATAAAAAGAGAAAACGTTCGAAGACGTTCCAATAATCTTTCCATAATTAGAAAGTATAAAACGTTCAAAAATAAAAAAAAAAGGAAAAACACGGATAGAATTGAGATAATTATTTTCTATCGTATAAAACAGGAGGAGTGGAGAGGGGCCGGTAAGGAAAAAGTAAAAAAGAAAGATATCCTCTCGATAAAATGACTAATAAAAAATGATACCCTACAATCACGTACAGATAAGATATCTCGAAAAATTTATATACTAATTTTGTTCTCTCTCTCTCTAAAAAGAAAAAAAAAAAAAAAAAAAAAAAAAAAAAACTAAGAAAAAAAAACCGGAAGAAAATAGAAAAAAAATAAAAGAGAAGGGAAAGAAAAAATTGCCCTCAAAAAAAAGAAAAATAAATAAATAAAAAAGAAACCTCACCTTTAGTAACGTTACGTTTCGTCCTTTCTAGACTTATGTAACAAGAATTACGAGAGTAATACTCAGGGATTCGAACGTTCCTCGGGCGATGGACCGAAGAGAATAAAAAAATGGAAGGAGATAGAACGATGGAACAGGATATATATATATATATATATATATATATATATATATATACATAAATATATATCTATAGTGAGACCGTACGAACGAACGAATGAACGAACGAGTAAGCGAGAAAAAAGAAAGAGATAGATAGATAGTATTAGAATAATCGAAATTTTATTTAATCGTCCGATACAAATCCGGATTACACTTACCAGGAATTACGAGGACTACTACTACTACTACTACTACTACTACAACCACCACAACCACCACCATCATCACAATACTACTACTACTACTACTACTACTACTACTACTACTACTACTACTACTTTGAATTTCGTTCGTGGCAAGTCGAAAGAAAAGGTCCTCCGACTCGTCTCTTTTCATCTTCTTTATTCACCCCTTCCTCATCCTTCTCCTCCTCTTTCTTCTCCTTGAGAAAAAGAAGAAAGAAAGAGAAGAGAAGAGAGGGTGTGGGTATCGTTGAGGGGATGAAAATAAAAGATGGAAGAACGTTTTCTCGCGAAGGAAGCTTCAGTTCGAGCTTAAACTCTTCTATCCTCTCCCCCTATTCTATCCTATCCTATCCTATCCTACCCTATCCTATCCTACCCTTCATCCCTTGGTCTACCTTATTTCTTTTCCTTCGTTTTCTATTCTTTTCTTTTTCAAAAGAGAAAGAAAGAAAGACAGAGAGAGAGAAAGAGAGAGAGAGAGAGAGAGAGAGAGAACTGCGCGCACGTGTCGCAGCTTACCGGCGAGAAAAGCTCCAATTTAATTTCGCTCAACGCCTCGAGATGAGGTTATTAACCTTAAAACGGCCGGCACTCGCACCGGCTCATTTGTAAGCGTCCCGACGTCGTACGAGAGGTGAACGCATCGTGACGGAACTCGAAA
>NC_140826.1:1462500-1477500 GCF_050613455.1 Vespa mandarinia | reverse complement strand
TGGATAGATACATACATACATACATATACATATATATACATATATACATACATACTTACATACATAGATATATACATACATATGGGATATGTATACCTAGATAGGTAGGTAGTTACTTACATATATATATATATATACCGACAATGAGAAGAAGAAAGACAGAGACACAAATGATAGGAAATGAAACGGGAGAACGCCTACACGATGCTGTTCTGTAGAATTCCGAGCGAGGTGGGTAGAAACGACTCGATCGACAGCTTTTCCCTTCAACCCCCACCCCATTTCATCCCATTCTACCTTACCCCATCCCATCATATCCCATTCCCCACCTCCAATACCTTTCGTTCGCATCTGCCCTTTGTATTTACCCCGTACGCCACAGACCGGAACTCAATGGGATGGTGGATGGCTCTAAGGAAATTGTACGTGTCGTTTGCCGTAAATGGATCATCCGGAACTAGCAGGATAACTCGTTGGGAAGTGTATCGTTCGACGTGAATGATTATGTTTCTCCTTGAGACCTTCTACTAGGTTCTAACGAAATGATCTATAAGCTTCAATTTTATTTCTTTGTTTCTACGTTATCCCTTTTCTCCGTCGCCGCTGCCGCCGCTGCCATCGACCCCATCCCCCACCCATCCATTCATCCATCCATCCCAAGCTCACTTCCATTTCGATCACATGTTATAGATCTCTTATCTTCTAGTTCGAAAAAAGATTGGAGTTGTTCGTTTTCGTTCCTCTTTTCTTTTTTCCTTCCTTATTCTTTTGTTTTTATTTTTTTTTTCTTTCTTTTTTTTTTTTTTTTTTTTTTAGTCGAAAGTATTTCATCATATTCCGTGCCATATATACGATTGAACATGATAAAAGATCTTAAAAGATATGAAAACGATGAAAGAATTATAGTTATTGCATGAGACAATAAATATTACGATTATTAAAGAATTATTTGTCGATATAGTAAAAGTTATGTTATATGATATAACAATTATCGATAATGTTATATCGTTATATTATTAAACGATGAAGATTTATAATCACGCAATAATCGATTATTAACGAAGTTTTCGTCACGATGATAGATCATTCTGTATATCATTATATTATTATATTCCAAAAGTCAGTCATTTCGATCTATTACAATTATCGATTAAAGATAAATCATATACGATTGATTGAAATGAATTTATAGAAGAAATCAATATCACATGATTATAATCTTCCAATTAAATCGTTATTAATTTTTTTATTGTATTTATAATATAATCGAGAAAAGTATAAGTATGATAAAATCGAAATGAAGTCAAATTGATTTCTCTTCTATATATATATATATATATATATATACATAGTAAATGATTTAGTAACGATATAGTAAATGATTTAGTAAATGATTTAGAAAACGATATAGTAAATGATTTCAAACATGGTTGATGTAAATCATGAAAAAAAAAAATAGAAAGAGAAAGAATATGACATAATTTGAATATACATGAGTGAAGAAATGAGAGAAAGAGAAAGAGGAAAAGAGAGAGAAATAGGAAGAGAAAGAGAAAAAGATAGAGAAAAAGAAAAAGAGAAAGAGAGAAAGAAAGAGAGAGAAGAAGATATAAAAAGAGGAAAGGAGAGACAGAGACAGAGACAGAGTGAGAGAGAGAGAGAGAGAGAGAGAGAGAGAAAGAGAGAGATGAAACATATCCAAGAAGAAAGTATACATATATAAAAGTCGAACAAGGAATGGTAAAACATGCGAAAGACATAGAAAGAGAAAAAGAATGAAAGAAAGAATAAGGATATAGGGTGGAGATGAGGAAAGAAGAGGTGTGTAGGTATGGCATGGGAAGGATCAAGAGTTGCAAGGATGGTCGGGGACACGAGAGAGGTCGTAGAAGGACGAGTTGAAAACTTTCCCCTTTCGGAATTGGCCCGGATGCGCTCAGCAACTTTCTTCTTTTTCTCGCGTAATGAAATCGCCAAGGAAGAATCAAGGATGCGGAAGTGAACGATCCTTCGTTGACTTCCTTTCATGTCTTTCCCTCTCTTTCCCTCTCTCTCACTCTCTCTCTCTCTCTCTCTCTCTCTCTCTATCTCTATCTCTTTCTTTATCTCTATCTCTATTTCTCTCTTTGTCTTTTTTGTTTTATTCCTTTTTTCTCTCCTTTTATTCTTCTCTTTCTCTTTCTCTTTCTTTCTCTGTCTCACTTTCTCTCTCTCATTTTCTCGGTGTCTTTCTTATAGGATCTAAGGATTTCAACTACGAGATCTCTAACCGTTCGTACCAATTCCGTCTAATTGAGAAATTATTCAAAAGGGTCTCCTCGAGACGATGTCACGCGGCACGAGCAATCGAACGAATCCCTTCTCTGCTTTCCTTTCTAGCACGTTTCAACATCATCGATTAGATTCCGTTCGATCTCTTATCTAACGGTGTTACGAGACACCCGCATGAATTTCGTCGACGCCTTCTAAAATAATCGTTCGATTTGAAATTGGATAATATGGAAATGTTCCTAATTCAATTTTCCTCTCATCGATCATATATTCTCGATAATTATTGAACGGACATTTTTGATTCAAACGTTTTTGAAAATTATTCAATGAAAATTTGATTTAGCCCGATAAGGATATATTTTCAATTGCGACGAATATATATATATATATTAAAAAATATAAAAATATATATGTATCGAAAAACGAATTAAAAATATTTCAATATCAACGTTCGACAATTTTCATCTTTCGGTTAAATATACTGTAATCGAAAAAAGAAAAAAGAAAAAAAAAAGAAAAAAAAGAAAGGAATCAAATAATATAGAAAATGATGTAATATTAATATTCAAATGAATAAAATAAAACAGAAAGTAAAATATTACAGTATGAACATTCGATGATCGAGTGAGATTGAATTTTTCTTTTTTTATCGATTAAATATGATATATATACATATAAAAAGAAAGAAAGAAAGAAAAAGAAAAAGAAAAAAAGAAATAATTAAACATTGAAAAAATAATAGTAATATTCGAAGAGATAAGAATAAAATCGATAAAAAAAAATCATGTATTGAAGCATTAATTAAATAATATATTATATTAAGGTAATAATAAGATTCGAAGGAATAAAATAGAAAACAAAATTTAAAATATTTAAATATGAATGAGAATAAAGTCGATTAAATTCGACACAATGAAAAAAAGAAAAGAAATAATTAAATAAAATAACAAAATAATAATAATAATAATAATAATAATAATAATAATAATAATAATAATAATAATAATAATAATAATAACAATAATAAGAAAGAAATAATAATATTAAAATATAAAAATATTAATAATAACGTGAGAAAGATAAAATAAAAAGAAATAAATGAAGACAACAATAAAAAATTCAAATACGAATAAAAATTAATTTTGCCTTGATGCGATAAGAGAACAAAAAAAAAAGAAAAAAAAGAAAAAAAAAAGAAAAAAAAAAAAAAGAACTGATTAAAGAAGACAAATAAATTAATGACGATATACAAGGTGATAAAAAGAAAAAAAGGAAGAAACGAATAAATCGAACGTACAATAAATTGACATATAAAAACGTTCTGCTTCAATGTAGTCGGATAGATTTTGATTGTTTTCCCTTTTATTCTTTTTCTCTTTCTTTTTCTTTTCTTTCTTTTTTTTTTCCTCTTTTCCTTTTTTTTGTTTTTTTTTATTCGACCGAAACTTTCTCATTTCGAAAGGAAAACTTTAGTAAATGATTCTCTCTCTCTCTAAAGGATGGATGCAAATCCTGCGTCCTTGTTTCAAGAGTAGTCCGCCTACAATTTTAAGCCGTAGTCCGTGCAAGCCCACCTGGGTCTTTCTTTATTAAGCAGCCTCGATTACCGGTAGCCTTTTTCATGCTCTTGACACTTTCAAACGATTTTGAAAAGGCTCCCATGATAAATGGTGCCACGGGAAGGTGCACGAACTAACTCGTCTCGCTTCGGCAGCCGAGCCTTCCACTACTGTCACGTCATTATTTACTCGGGAAAAAGAGAAAAAAGAAAAAAAAAAAAAAAAGAAAAAAAAAAAGAAAAAAAAGTAAAAAAAGAGAAAAAAAGAGAAGAGAGAAAGAGAGACGAAGATCAAGAGACAAAGAGACAGAGATAGCGAGACAGGGACAGAGACAGAGAGAGAGAGAGAGATATATATATATATATAGAGAGAGAGAGAGAGAGAGAAAGAGAGAAGGAAACCTCATCTTCTACTCTTCACAGTTTTTCTTTTGGTTCATTTCTTTTCTTTTTCTTTTTTATTCTTCTTTTCTTTCTTTCTTTCTTTCTTTCTTTCTTTCTTTCTTTTCCCTCGCTCTTGAGGATCTTCGATCGAAGCAAAACTTTTCGAAAATGATATTACCGTTCTCTCTTGTCCTTTCTACTTCTTCTTGCTCGAAAGAAAAAAGAAAAAAGAAAAAAGAAAAAAGAACAAAGAAAAAAAAAGGAATAAAATAAAATAAAAAAAGATAAAAAAAAAAAGAAAACGATCTTTTCGTTTCTTTCTCTTTCTTCCTTTCTTTTTCTTTTTATCTTCTTCCCTTTCCTTCCTTTTGTCTCAAAAATCAATCCCTTTCAAAAAACAAATCCTTAACTTTTAACAATTTTTGTATCATACTCGTCAAGGAATAATTAATAAATCATCGGTAAATTAATGTATCAACTGACGAATTTAAATATGACGATAATTCTAATCACTCTTCGTACGAAAATATTCGTCATAGTTTAAATCATTGAAACATATAATACGACGCGAAATTAATTTTCGATGGAACGTCGACGTTGCTTAAGTGTAGTGGCAACTTAAATTTTTTTTTTTTTTTTTTTTTACAAAAGGAGATATTATTTGTACACTTACGATAATAGAAAATTTTTCGCAAACTTTTGAAATGGCTGAAATTAATTTATTCGCTAATATAAATAAACGTTACGAAACTTCGATATAACTTTTCGACGAATTTAAATGATAATATGAAATTTTATTTGAGAAGAGAGAGAGAAAAAAAAAAAGAAATGAAAGAGAAAAAAAAAATTAGATATTTTTGATATTACGATAGACAAGGTTAAAGTGACGAAATTAAATTACATTTTGTACTAATTATATTCCATACAAAAATCTTTAAAATAAAAGATTAGAATAAAAATGAGAGATACAATTTGAGAATTGAATTTGTCATTGTATTAAATAAAATAATAATATAAAATATTTAGATAATAAGATAAGATAATAAGATATAATATTTAATAAAATATTATTATATTATTATCGACATATCGTTTTATTAATTATTTATTTATTCATTTTTTATTGACTTACTTTGCATATAACAATGATAACATTTAATTCCATTTCTTTTTTTTTCTATTTCTTTTTCTCCTTTTTTTCTCTTCTTTTCGCCTTTTTCTTTCTTTCTTTTTTTTTTCTTTCTTTCTTCCTTTTTTTTTCTTTTTTTTTTTTCATACGTCAAATCCAACGGTGATTCGTTCGAAATTAAATCGACCGATAGAACTCGGATACAAGCATACGCTTATATAGACCCATACACATATCTAGATTATTTTCATTCGATCACACGGCTAATCATCAACGGCCGAATAATCGTAAAAATTCGATTTGAAAATCGCAATTCGTTAATCGCACAACCGCATCGCACCCGTTTCGTTCTCGCTTTACGGTACTTCTATATTTTTGCAGCTTTTCGATGAAATTAATTCTATTTTTTCGATTCTACGCTTTTTCTCTTTCTCCCTTATACACCAAACGGTATAACGAACTGGAAAAAAAAAACAAGAAAAAAAATAACAAATGTATATATATATATATATATATATATATATATATATATATGTATGTATAAATAAAATATATACATATATACATATACATATATATATATATATATATATACCATAGTTGAAAGTATTAGAAGGCTCCTTGATGTTTCTATTAAATGTAAAGATAATCATTTTAAACGATTTTCGTAAAAATAAAAAAAAAATATAATTTTTTATTTGTGTTATTAATTAATAAAAAATAAAAAAGAATAAAAAATAAATAAAAATTCATTGGTAATCTATGAAGTTATAAGCATTGGTGTGTTATTGCCAGTTATTTTGAATCACTCTATATATATATATATATATGTATATATATTACATAATATACATGCATATACAACTATCTATCTCGAAACTGCAACAACAGAAAATCGATCGAATGAAGTTTTGATTATACTTTGCTTGTTAGATGGTAAAACTAGCCTGCATTAAATTTATTTAACGATATATTGTTTACAAAATGTTTCATCGACAATATAATACTTCGGTATGCAAGTATTCTAGCTCGACGATACAATTAAAAAAAAAAAAGAAAAGAAAAAAAAAAAAAAAGAAAAAAGAGATTGTAGAAAAATAATATTAAAAAAAAGAAAAAGAAAAAAGAAAAAAGAAAAAAATAAACAAATTAATAAATAAATAAATAAATAAATAAAAGAAGAGAACGATTTCGACGCACGTAGGACGTGCATAGAAAAAAATATTATTCTTTTTTCTTTTTTGTTTTATTTCATTTATTTATTTATTTCTACATACGTTTTTAAACTTTCGTCACGTTCTTTTTCTTCTTTTTTTTTCTTCTGTTTTATATATATATACAGAAAATTCTATTAATTAATTACTGAAAGGTTCGAATACTTTATTTCGAGAGTAACAATATTTATCATAGCGAATGATAACGAATCGAATTGACATTACACGCACATTCGAATTTATTCGAAATTATCATCTAATTGATTGATGTATTGTAATTATTTTCATATATCAGTCAAAAATTAATTGTTTTGTTATTAACATCGTATACACGTACATACGTAACACATATACTCTCGAAACAATTTAAAAATAAATCTATTTAACATTTATTGAAAATTGTCAAAAGAAATATTCATTAACATATTTATTAATTAAACGTTAATTCTATCAAATCAAGTTTATTGAAGATAAAAGTAAATACAAATACTAATTTAGAGAAAGAGAGAGAGAGAGAGAGAGAGAGAGAGAGAGAGAAAGAGAAAAAAAATAAAAATAAAGTAACACATTTGTGAAATATATTTATGGTTAATGCGTAACTATTCGTAAGAACAATTTTCTATTGTAATTTTACATTTTATCTTCCTCTACCTTCTCCTCCCCTCTCCTCGCCAAAGCTTCAAAAAAAAAATAAATAAATAAATAAATAAATAAATAAAATCAATTAAATGTGGAAATATTAATAATCTTTCTAACCGTGAAAGCTATTTACTTCTTTTTAAATTAATCATCACGGTATTACGAAATTTTAGTGACTAAAAGAGAAACATCGAAAATGTTTTCCTTTTTTTCAAATACCTTTCGAATTTACAAACGTGATGTAATTTAATATAACATAAACGTCCATAGCGATTAGTTTAACAAATCTTTTCAAGGGATCTTCCGAGTAATTTTAACGTTTCATCAAAAAAAAAAAAAAAGAAAAAAAAGGAAGAGAGAGAGAGAGAGAGAGAGAGAGAGAGAGAAAATAAAAAATAAGAAGTAAAAAAGCAAAAAAAAAAAATGTGAAACATTAAAAATCTATCACACCGTTAAATCTACCTATTTCTTTCTTCATTTTAATTACTTATCGAAATATTACAAAAAAAAAAAAAAAAAAAAGAAATTAACAAATGCAAAAGTGAAAAAGAAAAACGTACATAAAAAAAAAAAAAAAAAAAAAAAGAGAATAATTTTTCAAATACCAATCGAAAATTGACGAATGCGACAAAATAATATTATAACGAGCTAGCTTGATTTGTATCTCTTAGATCATGGAATATTATTTCTTTTGGAAATTTTTCCTTGAATAATAAAAGGATAAAAAAAGAAACAAGAAAGACAAAGAAAGAATAAAAAAGGAGAGAAGAAAAGCAAAAAAGATAAAAAAAGGAAAATGTTTTCTCTCTCTCTCTCTCTCTCTCTCTCTCTCTGTGTCTCTTTATCTCTATCTAGATCTCGCAAGCAAGGCGAAGGTAACAAGAGCAGAAAAAAAAAAAATAAAAAAAATAAAAAAAATAAAAAAAGAAGAAGAAGAAGAAGAAGAAAGTGTGGGAGGTCGTTCTCGTAAAAGAAAAGAAACATGGATCTGGGTGAATCGAAAATTGAATGTCAGCTTCCGGTATCCTAGGCTTATCCTAAATACACGGACGGTTAAACGAACGTGAAGAGCCATTCTAGCGCGCTCGCGTACTTACGTCTATGCTTCTGCTCACGGGTCATATAACGCGCAGAGAGAGAGAGAGAGAGAGAGAGAGAGAGAGAGAGAGAGAGAGAGAGAGAGAGAGAGAGAGAGAAAGAGAGAAAGATATTCTACACAGGGTTCAGCTAGCCAGTAAGAAAGAAAAGAGGGAGAGTTGAAAACAGGGAGACTTAAGGGAAGGGGGTAAGGGTTGGAGTGAGGAGGTAGGAGGGTGCTTCGAAGCCTTAGCACGGTATCTCTCTCTTTGCCAAGCCATTTCATCTTGCTCGATGCCCTTTGACCTTACCTTTCGTTCCTTGCCTCTTTGCTCGGGAACATGACACATACATACACACAAATATATTATATATATATATATATATATATACATATTAAGAAGTACATATAGACGATGACACAAATACATAGCCGAGAAACTACGATGTCTCTTTGTACATATACGTATAAGTATATATATGTATGTATGTATGTATGTAATAGCAGCAGAGACATAAGAGGTTGCAGGTTACTTTCTACCCTAAATGCTAATAACAAAAAGTTCAACCGTATGCTCTACTGAGGAGTTTGTTCGTGGATAATGAAACGGATTAATCAGATGGTGTTTACTTGCGATTGTGTTTTTTGTGATGATGGTGATGGTAATGGTGATGTTTGGTTGGTTGTGGACGAGAAACAGAATTGCGATGAGAACGATAATTTTCTTTCTTTTTTTTTTCTTTCTTTTTTTTTTTCGTATCTTATCTTTGGGATTTTACCTTATTTCGTTATCAGGCCATTGTCTCTTTCGGTGGATTTTATTTTCGGACGAAAGTGCAATTTTGCAATTTTGTCTCTCATCTAACTATTCCTGCGAGATTTTATCATTTTTTCTTTTTTTTTTTTTTTTTTTTTTTTTACTTTTTGTTTTTGTTTTGCTTACAATTAACGAATTCACATTCCATATTCTTTGCTCAATCTCTCTCTCTCTCTCTCTCTCTCTCTCTCTCTCTCTTTCTTTTTTAAAACAATACAGGATGTAATTATCTTGTCGAATGATTTGAGATTTGTTTGTTTGTTTTATTTATTTATTTATTTTTTTTTTTATTTACGTAATCCATGAGTCATAGAATTTTAGAGAGAGATAGAGAGATAGAAAGAAAGAAAGAGAGAGAGAGAGAGAGAGAGACTTCTCAGTGAGTTAAATCCGATCTGCAAAGCGCTCTCGTTCAACCAGGATTTATATT
Source organism: Vespa mandarinia (assembly GCF_050613455.1). Classification (NCBI taxonomy): domain Eukaryota; kingdom Metazoa; phylum Arthropoda; class Insecta; order Hymenoptera; family Vespidae; genus Vespa; species Vespa mandarinia. The sequence continues at coordinate 1,467,980 of NC_140826.1, read as the reverse complement.
AATAGCCTTGAAATTTCTTATATCTTATTTACTCGTTCCTAGTAGATAACTCGTAACTCGGAAGCTAATTTAACGATCCCGATGACTTTATCGAGCATCATAAACGTTTCAGACGCAAATACCGAATTCTTCGAACATTAAGTACTTATCTCTCTACGCTTCGACTTTAATGGATTGATCTAGTAAAGTTCGCCTGAGTTTTCCCTGAGTTTCGTACTTTCCGTAAGCTTTAAGGTCTCTTCCTATCCCCCCCCCCGTTCCCTCACCATCACCCTATCGAACTTTCGAAAGTACTAAATTTCATTTCGAACGAACTTAAGATAGCAAGGGGTTGATAATTTTTTTTTCTTTTTTTTTTATTTTGTTTTTTTTCTTCTTATATCTTTTTTTTCTTTTTTTTTCTTTTTTTTTTCTCTTTTTTTTTTTTTTTGTTCTTCTATGCGTTCTCTCAACGCCGTAGACATAACATCGTAGAAATTTCTCTGACAATAATTTTTCATTTGAATATAATCAAGATTGGCACGACGATACTGAAGAAGGAAAGAAAGAGAAGAAAAAAAAAAAGATTGAACGACTTAATCGAGATTTCTTTAATCGAGAAATCTCTGTATTCCTAAAAAAAAAAAAAAAAAAAAAGAAATGATTTTATAATTATATTCTTGCAGATATCATACATGGATATCTATGGTAGTTAGAATTTAAATAGCTATTGGACATATGTATAAATTGAATTATCGAATGAATTGATTTTATTTGTACACAAAGTAGATATATAAAATGACATCAAATAACGATTTAATCGAATAACGATTGATCTCGACGGAATTGTTGAATATTTCCTCTCTGGAAGATAAACTTTTATTTGTTAAAATTGCAAAAGTCTATTAAAGTATCCTATCGTTGATATAAGAATTAAAATAATAATAATAATAATAATAATAATAATAAAAAACAAACAAACAAACAAACAAACAAACAAATGCAAACAAATAAGTAGTTCTCGAGTTTTATGTTTAACGATATCTGAATCTTTTTTTTTATACGAGAAAAGAAAAAAGAACAAGAATAATTAATAAGAATAAGTAATAAGGATTCAAAATGAAAAAAGAAAAAAAAAAGAAAACGAGCAAGTACAAAATAAATTAGATCTCGAATCTAATAATTTTAATTTATCTTCGAATTTTTTATGAGAAGAAGAAGAAGAGAAAAAAAATACAAGTAAAACGTAGAAATAAAAGGGAAAAATAAGGACAATTAATGAGAATAAATAATACGGATTAGAAAATAAAGAACGACGAACAAATGGAAAATAAATTAGTATTTCGATGAATTATTATTTTGATCGCAAATGAACTACAAATTTCGAATCTAACGTTTAACGTTCTCCGTAATTCTTTATAGAAGTAGAAGCAGAAGAAAACAAAAAACAAAAAAAAAAAGAACAAAAAAAAAAAAATAAGAATAAATAACAAGGATTAAAAAATAAAAAACGAATGAAGGAATACGAATAAATTAAGATTTCGATAAATTAAATTTCGATTCTTATACGTTTAAACGATCTCCGAATTCTTCGTAGGAGTATAGAAGAAGAAGAAGCCAAAAAAAAAAAGAAAAGAGAAAGGAAAAGAAAAAAAAAACAAAAAAAAAAAGAAAAGAAAAAGGAAAAGAAAAAAAAATAAATAAATAAAAAGGGAGAAAAAGGAAAGAAATAAGAATAACAATAATAGAGGATAAAACATGAGAGACGTCATGAGAGATGAAAAATACGTGAATTATCACTTTTAGTATCTTTTTTCGTGGTACCACGAAAAGAGAAAAGAAATGATGTTGATGTTGATGGTAGATGATGGTGGTAGTAGTAATTGTGGTGGGGCAGTGGGGGGGAGGGGTGTGGGGGGGGGGAATGAACGAACTATGACTTACGTTGACGTGTGCCACGACTTTACCTTGCTTTTCTCCTAGTACACAGAAAGACATTTTCTGGTTCGTCGTTCGCGCCGTTGGCGTCGTTCTGTTACACAGGTGTAAAAATCACTTTGAAGGCAGGAAGTGGCTTGTCTCAATTACGCGAGACCGAGCCAGCTTCCGTGTTCCTGTCTCTCAACGTTTCTCTCTTTCTCTTTCTCTCTCTTTCTCTTTCTCTCTCTTTCTCTCTGAGAGTAGGAAAATAGAGAAAATGAGAAAGAGAGAGAGAGAGAGAGAGAGAGAGAGAGAGAGAGAGAAAGAGAGATAGAATGAGACCTTCCAAGCCCCGTTGTACCTTTCAACGTTACCGTAACTCATCATCGCAGGGTTGCATTTACATACGTAAACCCGGTTCTTCCTTCCGCGTGTCGGGGTCCCGACAACCTTTCTCCTCCTCTCCCCCCTCCCCCTCTTCTCTACTATCCTATCATACTACACCTTCACCCTCAATCCTAGCAACCTCAACCCAGCTAACCCTCTACGTGTGCCATGTACGAGTGTAAATACTCGCATACATATGCAAATGTTTCATCGTACCAGTATTTACCTAAGTACACTCTCTCGTTGCGTGTCCATGAATAAATGTGCTCATTCGTATGTCGCAGATCTTTCTTTCTCTCTCTCTCTCTCTCTCTCTCTTTCTCTCTCTCTGTCTCTCTCTCTGTCTCTGTCTCTGTCTCTCTCTCTCTCTCTGTCTCTATATCTATCCCTATCCATTCCTATATCCGCGTTTATTATCTCTTTATCTTTTCTTTTGCCGTTCCCCCCTCTCCCCGCGCCACCCCCCTACACTCCGCCCCGCCCTTTTATTTCTTTCCCATCTTTTTTCTTTCCTCCTTTTTATTATTTTCTTCTTTTCTCTTTTCTTTTATCTTTTCGTTCATTTTCCTATTCTTTCTAGGATCCGTTGTTTATGTTAACGATGGCGAAAGAGGGAACACTCACGATTACTATGTTTTGACTTCGTTTCTCATTATCTTCTTTTAACGTTATAATAGACTATGTCGATTGTGTCGTCATCGACGACATTTCTTTTAAACACTTTTTTTTTTTTTTCTTTTTTTTTTTTCAATATTTCAAACCGTACTCTCGTTAATTAATCAAATTCGTTCTATGAAATTAAATGATACGAAAGGATACGAGTATATTGATCTCTGTATTATTTTAATATTGGACAATTTTTTTCTTTCTTTCTCTTCTCTTCTTTCTTTTTTTCCTTTTTTTTTTTTTTTTTTTTTTTATGACGATCTAAAAGTTTATCTTACGGGTGGGTGGGTGGGGGGGAGGGGAAATCTATTTATAAACTTGGTTACGTTTAAGAAGATATTTATTTTTTATCGAAAATAAAATAAAATAAGATTTTTAATTTTCGAAAAGATTTTTAAATTTCGAACACCCGCGCGCGTGTCTATACATTTAAAAATGTATTATTATTGTTGACTTATGAAATTGTCTATAACATTTAATTACAAGTTAAAATTACAAAAAAAAGAAAAAAAAAAGGAAGAAAAGAAAAAAGAAAAAGAAAAAAGAAAATTAATGAAAAGGAAGGAAGAAATTTAATTTGCATCATAGACATGTACGTGCACGTGCATACACATCTCTAAGAAAGTTTTATTATAGTTGGTTCGTGAGAATCTGTCTGGAACTCATAATTGAAATACAAAAAAAAAAAGAAAGAAAGAAAGAAGATGAAAAGAAAACAAAAATTTCTAATTTCTAAGTCATTTTATACCGATAAGATACATTATCTAAATTATATAAGATATATATATATATATATATATATATATATATATATAAGATATGCATTTATATGTATATTATACATATATTTATACATATATTTATATATATTACACATGTAATACATATAAATGTATATCTATGTATACTTATACGTAACATATACTTAAGATACTATAATCTTTCAGGAGCGTGTTTATTAATAGTAATAAAGATAGAAAAAAAAAACAAAAAAACAAAAAAAAGAAAAGATTTCTTTAATTTCTAATCTAACATTAACGCTCATCAGGCATGTATATACATATCTAAACTGAAACATTTGTTTAAATATGTACATGTATTATATATATATATATACTTTTTGATATATAAATGAAAGAACTGGTTATTCGACTATTTTCGGTAAAGCTAAAGACAAGGTAAACATTTATCGAGATTAGTAAACCCTTTGGTATAATTTCTCGCAGTGCTACTATAGCTTATGGACTGCTAATTTCAATTTCTTCATGCAAGCAGAAGGATTAATCTGCGTCTACGACGAGCACGCAGCAAAACGAATCACAGAACACGAGGGTTCTGGTTATCTACCCAGTTGGATTAATATCTCCCTCTCTTCTCTCTCTCTCTCTCTCTTCTCTCTCTCTCTCTCTCTCTCTCTCTCTCTCTCTCTCTCTCTCTCTTTCACTCAAACCCTCTTAAGAAACTAGCAATGCGAGATTGTTGAACGTGAACTCTCAACGTTCAAGTAATACCCTCTTCCTCTTGTTTTTTTTTCCCTACTATTTTCTATCCCCTTTTTTCATTTCTTCTTTTTTTTTTCTTCTTCTTTTCTTTTATCCTTTTTTTTTTATTCTACATTTTCTTTTCTTTCTCCCTATTCTTTTTCTCTTTTTCCTAACGAGCTACGAGAGCCTGAAGTTTTGACGTTTAAAAGGAATTCTGATGGTAGAGGTTAGACAATGCCTCTACTTTTTATATCAGTTCTATGGTTAATTAAAAATATTTTTTTCATATCTCTCAGGACCCTACCGTGTTAGCCCATCATCATCCCTTCCCATTTCTGCTTCTTCATGTCCTCTTTCTCCTCCTTCTCCTCATCATCATCAGCATTATCATCATCATCATTGACCTATTTTTCTATGTTTAAAAAAGATTTGCAAAAAAGGTAAGAAATAACTTGTTACTCGAGAAATATTATATATTGAATGGGTGTACCCTATATACACTTATATACGTATGTGTATATATATATATATATATATATATATATATATATAATATAGGTATAGAGAGAGAATCTAGACGGTACCAAGCATGGATCGTTCTTCGTTCTGCAAATGAATACTAATTCCGAATGAACGAGAATTTATGAATGCGATGATGAGATAGGTGGGTTTAAACGAAACTGAACTCGAATGGTCTCGAAAAGATAACGAACAAATCCGAAACGTGCTCGAACTATAAAAATTCTCCGATGTTCTTCCTCAAACGTTTCTTCCTTTCTTTTACATACAAACGAACGAAACGAAACGAAACGAAAACGAAACGAAACGGAAGAATAAACGAATGAATAAATGAATGAATGAATGAATGGACGGATGGATGGATGAATGAATGAATTGTTTGAAATTTTGTCATGTTTTTATTAAAACATAAAAAAAATTCTTTTCTATCTCTATCTCTATTTCTCTCTCTCTCTCTCTCTCTCTCTATTTATCTGTCTGTCCTTTTCTTTTTTTTTTTTGGAATATATCAGTCGAAAAAGATTT
>NC_140826.1:1447500-1450000 GCF_050613455.1 Vespa mandarinia | reverse complement strand
ATATATGTATATATCATGTATGTATATTTGTACATGTGACACCCATGCTTCTTCTTTGTTTCTCTCTCATTTACTCCCCCTCTTTCATCCCCTACTTCTTCCTACCCATCCTATCCTATCCCCGTTTCATTAAGTTGCACCATCTCTTTTTCTCTAATATCATAAACGAGTAATTTTATATGTTATATATATATGTATACATATATATATATACATATATATATATATATATATATATCTACGAATAATTTACGATTGATTAAACGAATATATTAATCGATTAGAAATATTCGACGATTAGAGATATTCGTTTGAATTCATATCTCTTGCTTGCCCGAGTGAATAATCTTCGATTAATAATTATGAAATTTCGTAATATATATATATATATATATATATATATATATATATATATATATTGAAAGAAAAAGAAAAATGACATGAAATATAAAATTTAAATTTAAATGTAAAATTAAAATTAAAATATTAAATTAAAATTCGAATTAAGATATAAAATTGACCGATTATAGACGGAGAAGATATGGAAAATAAAGAAATGTAAATAGAAAAAAATACTATGAATGAAAATGAACGAATGAATTAATTAATAAAGATAGAATCGTTAATTCAAAATCATTTTTACTATCCTTGACCATTTTATTGATACAATAATATTACAAAACTAAACGCGTGTTTCTTAGCACAGGTGAGTGACGTATCTCTAAGATCGTACAAGTAGGATGGACGATGAGAGGGATGAAGATTCGCAAAAGGTCCCCTTTCTCCCCCAACCCATCCATTCACTTTTTCACCCTTAGGAAAAATAATATCGACTCGTGTTTTTCGTCGAAGAAGATCAAACGTTTCGAGGAATACAAAAAAGAAAAAAACATTTCTTTCGACGTCAAGAATTAAATTAAACGAAGTAAAGAGAAAAAATTAAATTAAACGAGTAAAAAAAAGGGAAAAAGGAAAAAAAGAAAAGGGAGAAAGAAAAAAACCAACAAAAAAGAGACGCTATAGAGATTAGAACGATACGCAAACGCGTACGTAGATATATGTTATGGTGTGTACAGGGATATATGGGGGTTTACGTTGAACACAGTTTATTTTTCTTTGTTTTTCATTGATTGAATAGAAAAAGTGATGTGTCATTAACGAAAAGGTCAATCAACTATACAACAACAACGATGACGACGATGACAATGATGATGATTGATTTCTGTCGGTATAAACATCAAAAATTGACAACGGCATATACATCCAATAATATCGAGTTCGAAATTCTTCGAGAGGATTCGTGACTATAGTTTTGTAAGCGAGAGATAGGTAATAATGTCGTTTCAAGGATCTCTTCTTATGAGATCGGGAAAGAGAAGGAGGATAGGGAATGGGGGGGAGATTGGGGTAGAGAGATAAAAGAGAAGAGGATTGAAACGATGGACCGAAGAAGAATGCAAGACGTACTCTCGCAAAATCGAGTTAGACCATACACGACAATCTCTTCTTTCTCTCTCTCTCTCTCTCTCTCTCTCTCTTTCTCTCTCTTTATTTCTTTTTCTCTCTTTCTTTAAAATGTCTGAACCATCGGTAAAAAAGGATGGATAGAACGAAGGTACGTACAATTTTCAGCACGAAACTGAAAGTATGATTATAGGTATATATTGTCTATTGGTTTAGTACTTGGTATATTTGTGTTGTGTTGTTGTAGCATTGATACGAAAAAGTGTGAATGAGTTTCTTTTTTGGGAGGAGGGGGAAGGGGGAGGGGGGAGGATGAGTACGTACGTAGATGTAATCAATAAAAGAGACAACCGAGTTAAGATTATAGCGTTTTCTGAATTTAAATGGCCCTGTTCAAAGAGGGGGAGAAAATTTAATCGAATCAATCGAATTCAATTAACTGCACCCCTATAGAAAAAAAAGGAGAGAGAGAGAGAGAGAGAGAAAGAGACACATCTCATCTTTACACTTTGCTGTTAAAGACGAACGAACGAATTCATTCCCATGAGAATCACCAAGCTATATAGTTTCTTTTTAATGTATTCGAACGTAAAGTGATATTGATTCTTTTCTTTTTTTTTGTTTTTCTTTTTTCTTTTCTTTTCTTTTTCTTGTTTTGTTTTGTTTTGTTTTATTCTTCATCTTTTTTTTTCTTTCTCCTCCTTTTCTTCTCTTACGTTTTATGGTATATTCGCGTAATATCTTAGAATTTATTTGAGAAAAATCTTTCGGCACGTAACAAAGATACGAAATATCTTTATATAATTTGATTCGACGATTAGAAGATTTATTTTATTTCGTCGTATTATCGTCAATAATAAATATTAATATCGGCGATAATTGCGATTAACGTTCGAGCATGATTTTACGTTTATGACGTATCGACTTGCTTGAAAAAACGAAGAAAAAAGAAGAAGAAGAAGAAGAAGGGGAAAAAAGAAAAAAAGAAAAGGAAAAAGAAAAAGAAAAAACACTCGAACATAACAACGGCCTCTTA
>NC_140826.1:1395000-1445000 GCF_050613455.1 Vespa mandarinia | reverse complement strand
CTCTTCCTATATAACGTAAGATTATTTTCATTTAATTAACGATAATATGAAAAGTATTTAAATGTTGAACAGTCTAATATCATTCAAACGATGATATTAAAAGTAAACGATAAATTTGATATGATAGACAATGATAAGGCCAATGATCATGAAAATGAAAACACGATGATAATTCAAAAGATATAAAATTATTTTATCATTTGAAACGTTTAACTTTTTATTTACTTTTATTTATTTATTTATTTATTTATTTATTTATTTATTTATTATGTCATTTTGCAATTTTTATTTTATCTAAAGCTTACAGTATTATCGATATCCACAGATACGTAAACATATGTATATACGTATTTTATGTACATACATAGATACAGTATATGTATGTTAACCCCCACCCTCCCTCCCACCCCCATCCGACCCCCATGTGTCTATGTATATATAAACATACATACACATAGTAGGACACGATGAAGCATCGCGTTCTCTCAGTTGCGTACATCGGCCCTTCCCTGTAGTACACAACACGTCCCGTTACATTGTACATACGTATTAAATTCTTTCGATCCGTCGAGCAGAATCATCCGATAGGCGTTCGAGCATACGCCGTACGAAGTTTGCGTTCACGCCTGGTGCGAATATAAAGGCAGGACGGACGTCTTTGTGCAGTGCCGTTGCACCGGCAAAAAGTGTTTAACGTAGATAGGTGTGTAAAAAATGTACGGTGCATTCTGTAAACATTTTGAGACCGTCGATTATCCCGTGAGAGAGAAAGAGAGAAAGAGTGAGAGAGTGAGAGAGTGAGAGAGAGAGAGAGAGAGTGCAACAGGCTCTTTGTCGTCGGCTTTTGAAATTTCACCAAAACCATTTCCGCTTTTTATACTTATTATATCTCTAACCATATGTGACATAATTTTATTTTTATTTACTATAAACTTCGTTTATTAACATTAATTCTAATATTAATACGGATACGATCGGTTAAAATTGAAAAGGAATGAAAGGTATGAAATTGTTTTTTTTTCTTTCTCTTCTTTCTTTTTTTTTTCTTCTTCTTTTTTCTTTTTTCTTTTTTTCTTTTTTTTTTTTTTTTTTTTTAACAAGGAATCGTTCAAGAAGAAACGAATACAATGAAGAGAGAAAAGAAAAATTAAGGAAAAAAAAAGAAAAAAGGGATATGAATATTGAAATTCATGGGTTTTTCTTTTTTTTTTTCTTCGATTTTGTTTCTTATTATTCGATTGAACGTAAAAGGAATTAATTGTTCTTTCTCTTTCGAAAGGAAATCAATTTTCTTTTCGATTCGTTAATAATAATCTCTCGTTCATCATTTCTCAATTAATAAGCGTTTTGTGCGGAACGAATTAAAACAAAAAAAAAAAAAAAAAAAAAAACAAAGAAAAAGAAGAAAGAAAAAAGAAAGCAAAAATCAAAATAAACAATGTAAATGAATAAATATAAATAAATAATAAAATCTATAATAATAAAATCTATATGAACATATCGATGTAAATAATATAATAATATAAATAATGAGACGAATGAATATCTCAATTTCTTAATATCAATATTATCGAATATTAAATTTTATGAAATCAATTATGGCAACAAAACAGAAGAAAAATAAAGAAACAAAAGAAAATAAATTCAAAGTTACGTAATCGCTATTTTTCATTTTTTAATAATACAAATTATTAATATAAATAAATAATATACTTTATGTGAATATATCGATGTAAATAATGTAATAATATAAATAATGGGACGAATGAATATCTCAATTTCTTAATATCGAATATCAAATATTAACGAATCAATTATAAAAAAATTAAAAAGAAAAAAGGAAAAATAAACTCCGAGTACGTAATTAATTCTTTTCATTTAAAATAATATAAATGAATAATATATTCTATACGAACATATCGATGTAAATAATATAATAAAATTAAATAACGTGAACGAATGAATATCTTCAATTTCTTGATATATCCATACTATCGGAATATTAAATTTTATCGAAACCAATTACAAAAAAAAAAAAAAAAAAAAGAAAAAAGAAAAAAAAAGAAAAGGAAAGAAAGAAATAAAAAAAGAAAAAGAAAATAAGTTCCGTGAACGTAGTTACTTCTTTCCATTTTGATTTCAAACCACTATCTCTAATCCTATTTTATCCTCTCCCTCCCTTAGCCCTTTTTCTATCACAAAAGAAAAGAGAGAAAAAATGGGATAAAAATCGTAATATCCATGAGAGAGAAAAAGAGAGAGAGAGAGAGAGACAGAGAGAGAGAGAGACAGAGAGAGAGAGAGAGAGAGAGAGAGAGAGAGAAACAGAAAGAAAGAAAGAAAGAAAATGAAAGAAAGAAAGAAAGAAAATGAAAGAAAGAAAGAAAGAAGAGGGAGAAGAAAATAAAAAAAGAAAAAGATAAAGAAGAAGATAAAGAAAAAAAGAAGAAGAAGAAGAAGAAGAAGAAGAAGAAAATACAATGGCGTAGGACGTAGGCGTTCATCCCAAGCCGCGAAATAAACACTGTGGCCTGGTTCGAGTTGAGTGCTCGAAGGAGGGTTTCAATGCTTTCGAATAAGCGACGAAAATGGAAGGGATGCTAGACAAGAGGATTTGCTATGTAGGAAACCTCCTAGGCTTGGTACATGAGCATGAACACGCGTACTATGTATTGAAAGACGAGGCTACTTTTCCTCATCCTCCTCCATCCTCCTCCATCCTCCTCTTCTTCCTCTTATTCTTCTTCTGTTACGTCTTCTTCTTTCCTTCCTTCTTTTCTTTCTTTCTTCCTTTTCTTTTTGTTCTTTTTCTCTTTTCTTTTTTTTTTCGTTTCTTTTTTTCTTCCTCTTCTTTTTTTTTCTTTTTTTTTTTCTTTTTTTTTTTTTTGTTCTTATCCTTATACTGGTCGATGCTCTTGCCAAGACTTATACGACGATACTCACGCTTTTCTCTCTTTATCCGAAGACCGAGAGTATTTTCCAAGCACGAAGAAAATCCTACTCGATGGAATACCATTAGGAGGAACTAGGACGAGATTTCGTTGACCCTTTCTCTTCATAGTTCTTGTCACTTCGTTCATATGATTTTTTTTATATAGACTTTTTCTTCTTTCCGTTCCTTCCTTTTCTCCCTTGTTTCTTATTTTGTTGTTGTTGTTGTTGTTGTTGTTGTTGTTGTTGTTGTTGTTGTTGTTGTTGTTGTTGTTGTTGTGATTGTTCCTATTTTTCTTCTTCTTTCTTTTTTTTTTTACTTTCAGTCTGATAATTTGTATAAGAAAATTAATTGAATCGTTGTAGGATCTTTTTTTTTTCTCAATATTAAAAAATATTAATATAAAAGTCATTAAAATTTTGTTAATTATTTCATTTTATATATTATTATATAAAATGATATATTTATAATAAAATATTTTTATATTTTATTATTTATATAATAATATATTTATAATAAAATTATTATTTTCTATATGTAATTTTGTTTCAATTGTGTCGAATAATTTTACATATTTATATAAAAATTTGTTCGTATCGTTGAAAAAATTTTTTCTTCCCCTCCCCCCACCCCACCCATTAGAAATGACTTCTTTAAAGAAGTTTTTAACATTATTCCCATAAATATCATTTTATATTCAATTATTACATTTATAATCGTAAAGTAACGAATTTCAATTTGAAACAAAATGAAATAACTTATGAGATTTTTAATCATTTAATAATTTCATAATTAAATATTCGAAATGATTCAATTGATTGATATACGATTATTAATTAAAACATTACAATTTTCTTTTTTTTTTTTCTTACGAGCTATTCCTTATTAAAATATTTAACATTTCTAAAATTAATTATTTGAATTGAAAAATTATTTCAATTAAAAATTAATTCATCGTGATAGAATAAAATTGAACTAACTATTAAATCATGACGCATTATAATAAATAAAAAAGAATTATTAAATAAATCGAACGATATCTCGTGTGTTCATCAATGCGATCATCTATATTAAATCGAAATTGTAATTAAATAAAATCATCAAATGAAATCATTAAATAAAATTGTCAAATGAAACTGCCGTTCAATGAAGATCAAAATTCATCCTCCCTTTTAACCCCCCTTACCGTCTATCTCTCAAAAAAATAAAAAACAAAAAATAAAAAAAAAAAAATCAGAAAAATCAGTGAATCCCATGAAAGCACACGAGTTCGATTGTTTTCAGATCATCACTCGTCTGTATACTGCACACAGCGGAGAGAGATAGAGATAGAGAGAGAGAGAGAGAGAGAGAGAGAGAGAGAGAGAGAGAGAGAGAGAGAGAGAGAGAAAGAGAGAGGCAGAAAAAGAGAAAGAAAAAGAGTGAACGAAAGAGAGACAGACAGAGAGAGAGAGAGAGAGAGGCAGAAAAAGAGAAAGAAAAAGAGTGAACGAAAGAGAGACAGACAGAGAGAGAGAGAGAGAGAGGCAGAAAAAGAGAAAGAAAAAGAGTGAACGAAAGAGAGACAGAGAGAGAGAGAGAGAGAGAGAGAGAGTGGAAGAAAAAAATCAATCCGACTTTCGAGCATTCATTTGGAACACCTATGTTGGGATTGGCACTTGAAGATCATGGACGAATGGATCGAGAATGACTCTTCCTTCTAGGGAATATAACGCAACGACGAGCAACCAATGATGAACCATTCTCGTTAGCTTCAAAACGTCAATGGGTGTCCGTCGAATTGTCCGAATCATTGAATAGGAGGAAAAGAGACAGATATATATGTATATATGGATGAATAGATAGATAGATAGATAGAGAGAGAGAAAGAGAGAGAGAGAGAGAGAGAGAGAGAGAGAGAGAGAGAGAGAGAGAGAGGAAGAGAAAGGGAAAGAGAAAAATAAAGGATCGATGGCAGTGATCTCAATGATCCATCGTTGAAGATGAACTACTAGTAGGATATTTCGGATCCTTCGGTACTCACGTACCGAATATTTCTCGAGTACTCGATTCCCACATCGGACTTCGTCCACATTCGTTATCATCTGCCTTGTTTTCTTCTTTCTTTATTCCTTTCCCTCCTTCCTTCTCTCTCCCTCTCTCTCTCTCTCTCTCTCTCTCTCTTTCTTTCACTCTTTCTCTTTCTCTTTCTCTTTCTCTTTCTCTTTCTCTTTCTCTTTCTCTTCCCATCTTTTTCCCTCTTTTCTCTCTATCTCTTTCTTTCTTTCTCCTTTTTTTTACAGTACTCGGGATGAATTCCTCTCTCGCACACTTTTTGCACATCGGTCGTACGATAATTGGAGAGGGGTCGACGACGTGAATTTTGTTCTCCCCCCCATCCTTTTCCTCCCTTCTCATGGTTTCTCTCTCTCTCTCTCTCTCTCTCTCTCTCTTCCTCCCCCTTCTCTACGTATGTTTTATTCCCTTTCTCTTTTTTTTCTAATTTTTCTTTTTCCTTTTTCTCTTCTTACCAGAACGCCATCACGAACCTTCGCTCACCGTCCGTCGGCTAATTGAGCCTCGTTTACCTTTGAGCCGATACCATCTCGTTCCTCCACCCTTCTTCTCCAACCCTTCTACCATCTCTCAACCTTCTTTTTTCTTCCTTTTTTTTGTCCTCCCCTCCCCCCATCCTTCTCTTTTTCTTTCTCTCTGTTTTTTCTATTTTTTTTCTTTTTCTTTTTCTTTTTCTTTTTTCGTTTTTTCTTTTTCTCTTTTTTTTTTTTTTTTTTTTAGCCCTCATCTACCTATCTATACTTCGACCGACAAACCCTGATCGCCCATACTCTCGTTCAATTAGCGATTTCAAATACAAGCATTCTCTTGTATTTTCCTTCGGGGCTCTACATATCATTTTGATCCCATCCCCCTTCCCCTTTTTGCTCCCTTATTTCTTTTTTTTTTCTTTTTCTTATTGGATATATATATATATATATATTGTATAAAAAAAAATTGTATGATATATTAAGAAAATTTTTGTTATTGAAAATGTATTTTTGTATATAATTATGTTCAATCTGATGTCAATTCTTTTTTTCGCCTTTAATTAATTTCGAACCATCGTTTGTTCTTGTTTGAATATGTCAAAAGGAAAAGATTAGATCGTTTGTTGTTAATCATTTTAGATATTATTATTTGTTATTTTATCAAAAATTATTTCGTTTTGTTTTCTCTCTTTTTTTTTCTTTTTTTGTTACTTCTAATGTTTTCACGTACATTATTAATTTATTTACATGTAATTTTATGTTTCACTTGTCCGTCGATTTAAACAGATTAAATGGTTATTGTGTTCGTTAAGAAGATTTTTTTAATTATTATTAACAAATCCATAGTAAATAAAAAAAGATATGTTTCGTATAAAACAAATGTAAAATTTTGATAACATTTTGGAAATCAAAATCGTATTTAAATGAGATTAAATTTTCAACATTTTCTTTTTTTCTATATTAATAATATAAATAATATATGTTAAACTAATAACTGTTATCACAGTAATTAAATATTAATATATTTAATTTCATTAAAACCGTAATAAAATAATCTTATGAATTGTATTACTAATTAAAAATTTTACAAAATATATTTCGTAGAAATAATTTTATGGAAAAAAAAATATATATATAATAATTATTAATATTCAAAACATTCGTGGTTACAACATAAATGACATAAACGACATATGAAAAATTTCAACGAAAATTTTTCTCAGTTGAAAAAGAAAAAGAAAAACGAAAAAAAAAAGAAATGAAAAAGAAAAAGAGAACAAACGAAATCTTTAAAATGAAAAACAATTTAGATCAAATAAACGATAAATAAAATCGTTCCTGATTAAATTATATAAATTATTTACATGAACAAAATTCTTTTATATAAATAATTTCATTTGAATAAAATCTGTATAATCCTAAGTCTGAGAAACGGGCGAGTTCCTTCTTTCTCTTTCTTTTTTCATCAATATATTCCGAATAGATATATTATTATATACATATATTACAATTTAATAATATAATATATATATATATATATATATATATAAAATCTTGAAATTTTTTAAATTTATGAAATCTTGAAAATTACAAATTCGTACGATCATGTCAAACGAGAGTATAAAGAGATGAATAACATAGTAAGGGAGGACGAGAGATAAGTGGGGGAAGTGGATTGAACGGGATGAGAGTTCAAAGGGTATGAGGTTAAATGTAAGAGTATCGTGCAACAATTGAACAAATGTCTCGTCAATTTATTCGAATAACGTATGTATATATTTGTGTATGTAAGTACATACATACGTACGGTTTGGATCCCTCGATCGAGCGAAAATGCGAGCGTAACTTTTGTTAAGTGGACGCGATCGTACGGTTCCTCTTTTTATCTCCTTTTCACGAGACCCTTGTCTCGTCGTCGCTTATTTACGGTCGCGCCGGCCATTCTTGTTCGTATACGAAATTACTGGACTGTGTGCATGCCCGTGAAAATACCCATCGTAAATAAACTCCCTAACCATTTTCGAAGATTCGAGAGATCGTTTCGAGTCACGCTCCGAACTAAAATCTCACTTTTCTTTTCTTTTTTTCCCTCTTTTCTTTTTTTCCTTTTTTTTTTCTCTCTTTTTTTATTGTTATTTTCTCTCTCTCTTTCTCTCTCTCCCTCTCATCGTTTCGTCTTCGTTTACTTTTCTCCTTTTATTTATTTTTTTTTTTTTTGGTTCAATCATTCACTCAAACTGTTCGAAGAAAATCGCAGTATGCGTCATTTCGTTCATTAATAGGAATTAATAATTGTCGTTAATATATGTTATTAATAATGTATATGTGTGTTATTTATTTTGATATTCTATTAATAATATAATAATGAGATATTAGAGATACTAATTATCTTATACATAATATATATATATGATGTTATCAATAATAATTAGGCATGATGCTTGTATGACGTTTATATGTTTATATTTCATTAAATTTATGTATATAATCTCAATACTATATTTTTAATAATAATTATATATATAATATATATATATATATGTATAATATTATTATACATATATACTATATGTGTATATGATATTATTAATTATATTTATATACATCAAATAGACATATATATATATATATATATATATATATATATAATATTAATAATAATTATGCATGCTATATATATGACGTCTGCAATATAATTATTATAATAATAGTTATGTAAGATAAATAAACATATATATATATATATGATATATATATATATATATATATATATATATAATATTATTATAATAATAATGCATGATATAAATGTAAATATAGATAAGATATATATATTAATATTATTAATATAAACATATATATATATATGATATATATATATATATATATATAATATTATTATAATAATAATGCATGATATAAGTGTAAATATAGATAAGATATATATATTAATATTATTAATATAAATATATTTATATATATATATACAATATTGTCACTAATAATTATGCATGATATATACTTATGATATTATTAACTATTATGCATAATTTATAAATTATGTAAAACTTATACGACATTGTAAATGACAATTATGCCCAATATATAAATAATTTTTATAAAACAAATACATCTTTTCTCTTTCAATTATTCGTTTGACAATAATAATAATAATAACAATAATAATAATAATAATAATAACAATAATAATAATAATAATAATAATAATAATAACAACAATAATAATAATAATAATAATAATAATAATAATAATAATAATAGTAACAATGATAAAAAAAAAAAAAATAATGAAAAAAAAAAGAAGTAAAATAATAAAAATATGATTATTTTGATTAGCGAAAATATTCGACGATTCGATTGGATTATGGAATAAAATGAAATGGTTGTAGTTCGTATATCGTAAGAGATATATCAACGTAGAAAACTTTTCAATTATAAACACTTCACAGGTTATACGAGATGGCAGCCTGCTGTTCCCTCGTTGACTCGTATCCGTCCTTCCGAAAATACGCGAAAACTTGGCCCGGCTTAGTCTGAAAGGCTATCGTTTGTCTTCCTAAAGTTTTGCACGACAGCTGGCCTCTCTTTACGGGTCGAAGAACACCGGAAACGTTTTCATGGACGGGTTAATCGATCGCATCGGTGTGAATGATATCACTGCAGAGATCTGCAGAACAGATAAACGAATATAAAAGACTTTTACGTCGTTTCTCGCGATTACACGCAGATAGGTATATAATAATAATAATAATAATAATAATAACAAAACGAAAAAGAAAGAGAAAAAGGAAAAAAGAGAAAAAAAAAAGAGAGTAAAGGAAAGTCAAACAAAAATCAAAAACGATAGAGATACGTTACGTTGGATAAAAAAAAAAAAAGAAAAAGAAAAAAAATCAATTCAAAATGTGCGTTAAGTGTGAATATTTGTTGATGAAGCGTAAAAAAATATTCTCGTCGATAAAACGTTTCTCTTTTTCTTTTTCCCCTTTTCTTTTTTTTCTTCCCCCACCCGCTCCCCTCCTCCTCGCTTAACTCTCGAGCAGTAATATATATATATATACATATATATATATATTTTTTCTTTTTCATAAATTTAACTCGATCAAACACGAAGTTTAAATCCATTGCATTTTCATCATTGTAAATCACATTTTTACGTTGAAAATAAAGAAAAATCAACGGTATTATTTGTAATTAATTTCAATTTCTTTCGATGTGATTCGCTCCAGAAAATATATTTTTTGTTTCTCTTTCAACTTTTCCTTTACGTGTTACATTATGTTTTTTTTTTCTTTCTTTTTTTTTTTTTTCTTTTTTTTGTACGTATTTCACGCATTTATTATTTCTGGGATTTTAATTTTAATTAGAAATGTGTTCCCATGCGTTACTTCTTCAAAATAAGTACTTAGTTACATGCACATGCATCATACTCACATACGCACACACACACACACACATACATATACATATATATATATATATATATATATATATATATATATATATAATACATTACGTGTAAACGTTGCACAACATTACGTTTTTCATCTTTTACAAAATGTACGATCGTACACCTCTCGAAAAAAAAAAAGAGTTAATTTTTCATCAGTATTTACATCGAAACATAGGATTTTTAATGACAAAGTCGATGCACTACAAACGTGTAGGATGAAAATAAATTTTGCAGCATCGATTTTTTCGTCGAATTTATTAAAAACGAAAAATAAATAGACAAAATGTAATATCATACGTTGTTTCGAGCACTATAGTTCAAAAATATCATTTGTTGAATTTCTGAAGGCTTCATGTCAGTTGAAGTTATTTTTTTTAAATTCTCTTTTTTAATAAATAATAATAATAGTAATAATAACAATAACAATAACAATAATAATAATAATAATAATAATAATAATAATAATAATAATAATAATAATAATAATAATTGGCGTATGAGATGGTAGATATAATTCATCACTTTTTTAACTCAAACGAAATTTAACTCTATTCAGAAATTATATTATAACAATATACATGTATGCATACACCAACACACACACACACATACACACACACACACACACACACATACACACACGCACATATAGGTATATAAAATATGTATGTTCGTACGAATATATAGATATATTGTATAGATATATTAAAATATATTAAAAAAGTATATAAGAAGAGAAATACACGGACAAGAATAAAATTGTAATTGGTAATATTTTTGATTACGTTGAAAAAATGGAACGAACGCGTATATTATGAATGAAATATAACGTATATTAAAAAAAAAAAATATATATATATATATATACATACATATATATTAAACTATTAATTATCAAAATTTATTATATATTTTCTTTTTATTACACGAATGAAAAACATTATAAATTCTAATATTAATGATATAAAATAATATTAAATATATTAATAATATATATATGCGTGTATATAAAGAGAATTACGGCAGAATAAAAGAGAAAGAAATTTTTTGATTGGTCGTCAAAATGTGACGGGTCTACAAATGCCATTCCCATCTCGTTTATATCCTACATCACATTCTATTTGAGGTGCAGATATGATAGCTCCTATAGACAGGCCTTCTGAAGGGCCTCTAAAAGCTATTTCAAGAATAGAAGGCATTGTCGTTTGTTCCTCGTTCATTTTCTCCGTATTTATAAGAATCGTTGTTAAAGGTAACGATGACGTGCTAACAGGAGGTTCAGTCAATTCTCCATTTATTAGCACGATTGCGAAAAAATTGACCAGCAAGGATATCATCCTCCTAGAAATAAAACAAAATATTATTATATTCGTTATGTTCAAAGTCAATGAATAATAAAAAAATTCCAATTCGATTTAAATATCATATAAGAAAAAAAAAGAGCATATATATTTTTTTCAATAAATAAAATTTTTTTTTTAAAAAGCCGTCATAACAGAAAAGTGATCCTTTTTTTTTATATTCATTTATTTAAAAAAAATAATATATATATATGTATAAAATATATAGTTCTTATATATTATATAATATATATGCATATATATTATAATTTTGTTTTCATTAAAAGCGGAACGTAATCTTATCTCTTTATTTATTTATTTTTAATGATATATAAGTATCTTTTTTTTGTATATAAAAAAATAAATTTTTTTCCATTATAAATAACACATATACGTATACACATACACATATATACACGCATACATATATAAAATAAAAATTTCTTTTTTATTTTTTAATTACAAAATTTTCTAACTGACACGATGACGATAATATGATTATTATTATTATTATTATTATTATTATTATTATTATTATTATTATTATTATTATTATTATTATTATTATTATTATTATTATTATTATTATTATTATTATTATTATTATTATTATTATTATTATTATTATTATTATTATTATTATTATTATTATTATTAAAATGATCGATTCGAATGCTTACCTTTTAGTTGCAATTGAAAAGATTTTTTCCAAAGTCATATAACGAATTGATCGATGTATAGAACATATATATATGTAAAAAAAAAAAAAAGAAAAGAAGGAAAGAAAATGGAAAAAAAAATATCGTATCACACGAACGATAAGTTTGCGAACGAGTATAAACTAATCTTTTCATTGAAGTAGAATACGATATCTATCTCTTACTTATACTCATCGAAATAGCTACGATTATGTAATATTTGAGGTTCTTCAAATGTCAAAAGATGACATAATAGTGAATCACTTCCGCGAATCCTATTACGGAATCTTGTCCCTCTCTCTGTATGTGATAAAGATAAGGTCAGATATAATTAAGTAATTTTAATGACCATCTTACGATTAATGATCATATGGCATGTATTAGTTTTATCATTAGGAACGTACAATATATTTCAAAATAATATAAAAACATATTCGTGAACTCGTGAACTCGTGAATTCTTTTTAATAATGATTATTTTTCTTAGTATTTTAAGATGATATTATAAAACAGTATGATATGTGAAAATGTTTTCAAGAAGAATCAATGAAAAAAAGTTATCCTTCGAATAAAACACTTGAGAACGCTTTATTGTACGACGAATTGTTTCGTTTAATATCGCAACGATCAATCTTTACGGAATATGTTTGTACAACCTTCGATTTAATTCGAACGTTATGTACGTTGTAATGTTAGAAAATGACGTAATCAGGAAACACGTACAAAAGTATATTTACCTTACTTAGTGTTTATAAATACGATGATCGTTCGAATGGAAAGACAGATACGTTCGTACTTTTCTACAGTGAGGACAACGATATCGATTTTCCTGATATATATATATATATATATATATATATATATATAGATACGTACATACATATATGCATACATAAAATGAAAAATTGTTATTATTCATTTATTCCTTTTTTCTAATTTCTAATTAACACGTTCCGTGTAAAGCCATTTTTACCTGATTTGTTGTTCAGGTCATTTGATATTTTGACTAAAGAAAAAAATGACTGCATGTACCACCGGTGGTACACGTGGCTTGAAGATCAAGTTTAACGTGTACTATCGGTGATACACATGGCACGGAACGTGTTAAACAATTTTCTATATATATATATATTTATGTATATATAAAGTCGATTATTTGTATTAATACATCGTAACATGTAAATCATTTCATTTCAGGTAAGTACTTTATTTACTCAGTGATTTAATGATGAGTTATAAGTGACTATGATAATATTACGTAAATTTTCATATAACAATTAGTTGATTAAATCGTTGATTATTTATTTGTATAATTTTTATGTCCTTCGGATCGAAGAAAAAAAAACAAAAGAAAAAAGAAACAGAAAAAGAGCAAAAAAAAAAAGAGAGAGAAAAATAAAATATCAAGATCTCTTCGGAAGAGCAAAAGCTAGATCATTTCGTAATACTACGATAAGAATCAACGTGCGTGTTATTTTTTTTTCTTTCCCTTTTTCTTTTTTTTTTTTTTTTTTGTTTTTATAATATTAATTTACACGACTTTCAGGTATAACTCTAATGCAATGGAGACAATGTGCGATAATCAAAATTCTTAAAGCTTAACATGATTATGACAATGAAAAGAAATTGAAATTATTAAATGGAAGATAAGAGAAAAAAAAAAGGAAGGATAATAATTTAACTGTTTGCTTGATACGTTTGATTGTCTTTCCGTTTTTTATTTTTTTCTTTTGTTTTTTTTTTTTTGGATTTTTTATTTTTTTATTTTTTCCTATTTAAATATAAGTCCGAACAAAAGTATAATTCCTTTTCGTAGTTATTAAATAAAAATTCTTGTGTAAATTAAAAAATTTCAAACGAGTACGTATCAACTTTGATTATCGAAAATATTAGACATTAAGATAAACAGATAAATCGATTTATATACTTGTATCAGATAGATCGATCATTTACGTGTTTATATATTAATAATAATTCTTCTCCTTTTCTTCTCATTTTTTTTTAATCATACGTAATCCTTAAAAATTGTAATGGTAATTATAAATCGAAGTGTTAATTACTTGATCGTAATGAAATAATTTATTTGAAAAAGAAATAAATGATCTAAAAAAAAAAGAAAAATGTTTGTATGAATTAAGAGAGTATTATTTATTTTTTTTTTTTTTTTTTTTTTTTTTTTTTCATCAAAGATTAAGTAATAATTCGGACTTTGTGCTAATTATCTAGTGAAAGTATCATTGAATGATACTGAACGTATTATGCAATTAAGAAACTACTGTCTGTATATATATATATATTTGCGTGTGTATTTATTTGTATTGAGCAAAACATATGTCAACAAATATATACGTATTCCCAAAGATATTATTATATTTGACATATCGTGAATAAAAGATAAATAATTAAATAAATGCATTTTTTGCCTTTTTTCTTCTTCTCTTATTTCTTCTACAATATCGATCTTAAAAAAGATAAATATTTATTATTATATACAATTTTATGATTTATTTGACGATTAGGAATCAAAAATTACAAAGAAAAAATAGTAATGCATTCGGTTTCCTTAGAAAAAGTTAATAAATTAAGTTTCCAAATAATTTGATTAATAAAATATCAATAGAATACAGATAAAAGTATATTATCTCATTGTTTTCCTTCCTGTTGTAAAAAAAAAAAAAAAAAAAAAAAAATAGAAAAGAAAAAAAAAAAACAAAAGACAAATAATTGAATGAAAAATGAGATCACTTTAATTAGACGTATTTAAGATCATGAAAAAACGTGTGTCTAATTTCACATAGCAGACTCTCTTTACGGATAGGAATTTGCGTCTTTTAGAGATGTTGCAATAAGTATCCTTTGCGTATCTTGAAGAAATTTCATTAATTCACAAAGAATAAAAAAAAATAGTCTCTCGTTCTATCTCGAAGGACTCAAGAAGTATTCTCGATCTACAAGGATCTAAACTCTACTATGCTTTAAAAAAAAAAAAAAAAAAAAAAAAAAACAAAAAAACAAGATTTGATCGAATCTCATTTCGTTCGTAAAATATTTTAAACGAATGAAATAATTTTTTTCTCTATCGTTAATAATTGATCGAACGTATGATTGATATCAATCACTCGTGCAAATTTACGAAAAACATCGTTCGATCTGAAGAATATCTTCGAAACATCCATCGATGAGAATTTTTTTTCCTAATCGTCTATCAAGAAAATTTCATCAAAGATTCTTTTTGATAGGGAATGTCAAATATAAATATTACCATAACATCGATTTTCAAGATTTATAGAATCAAATAAATTCTCGACATATATTGACAAATATATTCGTGTGTAATTGCATTAACATTGACATTCTCGTTTCTCGTCAAATACATAATATAATATGTTTATGCCATATGATTCGAACAATCATTGACTTTCATTGAGTTTATTATTGAACTTTCGTAAATGAAACAAAAACGTGACGACGTAATTAACGACTTGAAAGCTCAAAGAATTCTCATTGAAAAAATATCAAACGACGCTTGTAAATAACTTCAAAAGGTTTAACGATTGGTTTTTCTCGAGTACAACTAATTGTTCGAGTTGGAAGAGTTGGAGTTCGTCATATCGGGTAGCCATTTTGACGCCCATCGATCGACTCATCTGTAACTACTACACGGGTTATCCCTGTGTCGGGATTAGAGAGTAGGACGCGAGTGATCGAAGATCATCAACGAAACAACAACCTTGTCACCGTTCAGAATCTACTACGTTACGTTAGAACCCAACAAACGGTATTCTCAAGTATAATAGGGTATACTTGTTATATAAAAGGATCTATTACATGCAACGAGAGATAAACGTCTAATGATTACCGAGAGTGCACTTAACGTTCGATGAAAATGTGATCGTTCGTAATTTATTTCGTTGCATTTTTATTAATGACGTCACCATTAACTGTCGATAAGAAAGGACTTAGTGAATCGATCTAACAATGGAAATGAGTTTAAATTACATGGAAATTGATTTATCCAAAATGACAAGTTGATCGGATGAGTTCAATGAAAATAAATTGAAACTATAAATAACGATTGTATTAACTATAGTAAACGTAATATTTATACTTTGTTAATTTAAAATTGACGATACATTTTATAATTGAACACTTCTTCGTCTATTATCGAAACATTGCATCTTGATTATTTTCAATACTTTTCTTTTTTTTTTCTTTTTGGCTTCGATCGAATTCCCAATGTATTTATTTACCTGTTACATATATTTTTATATCACTGATTGTTTTTTTCTTTTTTTTTTTCAATTGAATCTCTAAACATAAAGTTCCATCTTAATTAACGCCATTGGACGTAACAGAGTTTGTTTTCGCGTTTCTGTGAAAATTTTCTTAGCAGCATGATTGAAATGATTTCTTCTTTTTTTATTAAATTAGAAAAAAAAACAGAAAATAAATTGTAAAAACAAATTATAAAAAATCATTTATTAAAAAGTATTATCATTATTATTTATATATATATTTATTTATTTATTTATTTATTTATTTATTTATTTATTATTGTTGAGTGTCATTCATTTGAAAGAAAAATTTTTTAAATAAATTATAAATTTAAAAAATTTATTTAATTTATTTAATTTAAATTTGATCGTTCATCACAATATAAAAGGCTTACACGTGTCATTCTCGTCTCATTTTTATCCTTCATACGATTAATTGTCGTTGATAATAACGACGATATAGTTATAAGTTATATCAATTGTTAATTTATCAACACGATTACGAAGTAATCAGTTAACAAGGATTTTATCATTCACGAGAAAATTAATTTTGTGTTGGTTAAAAATTATAAATATAAAAATTAAAAAAGGAAAAAAAAGAAAACAGAGAAATGTTCGAAATATATATATATATATATATATATATATATATATATATATATATATATATTAAAGAAAAAAAAAACTAGATCTACGTGTTCTTTTTTTTAGATTTTAGATAACTTAGATTCTTTATCTTCATTGAAGATAAACAAGTTAATTTCTAAGTTATATAAAGAAGTTAATTCTAAGTTATCTAAGAAATCTTTAATATCCAATTTCTTAACGATCATATATCATAATATATAATATATATATACATATAAATTTGTTATCATAAATATCACACACACATACACACACACACACATATATATACATATACGTATACGCATACATACAAAATAAAATTATTATTCCTATTCATATTTCTTATTCTTTTTTTCTTTTTATTTATTTATTTTTTTTCTTTTTAATTAAAGAAACTTCATATTCGAACGATTCGAATATAATAATTATTAAAGAAATAATTATCAGGTATATCTCTTTCAATAAAAATTTCAAATAGTTTCTTGGTTCAAATAACGTATCGATGAATGATGACGAGCGAATAGTTTTTAATAAAATAAATTGTTGCAGTAACTTCGAAGAAATCGCATTACACCGATGATATAATAAGATCCGACGTACATAAATAAATGTTTTTTTTTTTATTATTATTATTATTAAAGAAGAGCATAAAGT
Organism: Vespa mandarinia; assembly: GCF_050613455.1. Taxonomy (NCBI): domain Eukaryota; kingdom Metazoa; phylum Arthropoda; class Insecta; order Hymenoptera; family Vespidae; genus Vespa; species Vespa mandarinia. The sequence goes on along the minus strand of NC_140826.1, from coordinate 1,427,474 downwards.
TCAAACTGTGTTATTTATTTTTTTTTCGGAGGAGCTATGGTCACGTAATATTTGGCATTTCTTAATTTAACGAAGAAACACGGATAATTAACATTCTCATAAATCCTATTAAAGATATTTTATATATATATATATATAAACCTAAAAATATAAACCTTCTCTTAACGTAACATCATCAAAAGTTTACATAATTGATATAAATTCTATATTTAGGAATGAAACAGTTCTTTTTTTTGCTTTTTTTTTTTTTTTAATCAACCAAACCGTTCGTTTAAATCGAGTCCCGATTAATTATTTCGACGATATCGTATAATAATCAATTTGAAAAATATATCTTTTAACGTTTCCTGACAAATGGTAATGTTTGAAATGACATAATAATGAAATATATTTTAATGTATAAATATGATTATTGACGTGCATCGAAACATAGATCGTTCGTATCTTCAAACAGTGATAACAACAATATCGATCTTAAAAAAATCCTTGTATTATTTATTCGAGTTTTCTCAATCACATTATAACTCATGTCGATAATAATTTATTATAATGATTGACAACAAATGACTATGGAAAATATTATGTGATTTCGAAACGAAAGGAAAAGAAAAAAGAAATGATAAAACGATTAAGGATCGATCATTACTTCGAATAATTTGATTGATTTTATGAAGAATTATTTTTTTTTAGAAAAAGTTAAACAAAAAGAAAGAAAGAAAAAGAAAAAAAAATATATTAAATATATATATATATATATATATATATATATATATATATATATATATTAGTAATACTATACATTTGTGTGTTTATGTTAATCTGTGTTATATTAAATATAAAATAAAATAAAATAAAATATGAAAGAAAATTTTTGATTGATCGTCATATTGTCTGTTCTTCTTACTTTTAATCGTTTAAATCAGATATGGTAGACATTTCCGTAAAGATTTTGAAACCTGCTAAAGAAAAAGTAATATTTCATTTGTACGTCATTTTTCTCCTTTGTTATGTCAATCGTCGTTAACAGTAATAGTGATATGATAACAGGAAGATACATTCATCAGTATGATCGTTAAGAAACTCGATATTAAAAGATTTCATTTGACTGAATCCTGTGTTCAGGATTCTTAAATAACTTAGAATTAACGTCTTTAGATAACTTAGAAATTAACTTGTTTATCTTCAATGAAGATAAACAATCTAAGTTATTTAAAATCTAAAAAATTAAAGAACACATAGGTATAATTTTTTTTTTTCTTTAACAATATTTTAACATACTTCAAGAAACAATATTTCTTACATATGTGTTATTTTTTTTTTAATGTTTATTTATTTAAAGAAATAACATTATATATATATTTATTTATTTATTTATTTATTTATTTATTTATTGTACGCATGGTCATGTAATTTTGTTTTATTTAAAAACGAAACATGACATAATCTTTATATATTTTTAATCGGATATTAATATGTATATATACGTATATATATACATTTTTTTTATATATAAGTAAAGTTTATTATAATAAATATCACATATACATATGTGCATACACGTACACACGTATACACAAAACGAATATATTATACCTATTCAATTATTCCTTTTTTTTTTTTTTTTTTTTTTTAATTAAAGCAACTTCGTGTATTCAAATGATTCTAATATTATTAATAACAATTACATACACACACATATGATTATGTAATTTTGTTTTAGTTAAAAACAAAGCATAATCTAATCTTTATATATAATTTTAATCTGATATAGTTATGTATACATATATATATACTTTTTTTATAGGTAAATAAAATTTGCTATTATAAATATCATATATATATATATATATATATATATGTATGTATGTATGTATGTATGTATGTATGTATGTATGTATGTATGTATGTATGTATGTATGTATGTATGTATGTATGTATGTATGTATGTATGTATGTATGTATGTATGTATGTATGTATGTATGTATGTATGTATGTATGTATGTATGTATGTATGTATGTATGTATGTATGTATGTATGTATGTATGTATGTATGTATGTATGTATGTATGTATGTATGTATGTATGTATGTATGTATGTATGTATGTATGTATGTATGTATGTATGTATGTATGTATGTATGTATGTATGTATGTATGTATGTATGTATGTATGTATGTATGTATGTATGTATGTATGTATGTATGTATGTATGTATGTATGTATGTATGTATGTATGTATGTATGTATGTATGTATGTATGTATGTATGTATGTATGTATGTATGTATGTATGTATGTATGTATGTATGTATGTATATATATATACATACAATATAAAAATATAAAATGGAATATACATAGACAAAATGTTATTTCTATTCAATTATTCCTTCTTTTTGTTTTATTTAATTAAAGAATCTTCGTATTCGGATATTAGTAATAACATAATGATTGATCCGCATACCATTCAATAACAATTTATAATTGCTTCGTGGATCAGATTAATGTGATCGATCGATCGAATGATACGAGATTGATTGTAATAAAAGAAATCATACGAAGAATTTAGAAAAATTCTATTACGTATCTGAAATGTTACGAAGACTTATAAAGAATTATTTTCATTGAAAAAGAGAATGTTATCAATCGATTATTATATACTACTCGAAAGATCTTTACGATCACGTGATATCTGACATTATTGAAGATGTTGAAAAGTACATATTAATAATTAATGTTTCCATGAATATTATTACGGAATTCTATAATTATGTATTATTACAATAAAAATAATAATCGTGTTATAACAAATCGAATATGTTTCTCTTTATTTATTTTTCTTTTTTTTCTTTTTTTTTTTTTTTTTTTTTTGCAATTAAACGTTTCTTCAATTAAATGTGTATCAAATCTATTTTGAATTAATTAATCTTTTAATAGTTTTAATTAATTTATTAAACTATTAACAGACAAATTAATATTTAATATCAATTTGATGTAACGTAGATAAATGGATATTACGTATTAAAATAAAAAAATTTCGTATTCAAAAATTTTTAATATGATAAGTAGTAAAACCAGTTTTGACGTGGAAGCGCCCCATTCGTATTTATCTTTGACGAATTATTATATTGCCAGTTGTGTAATAATCAATACGAAAGGAATGTTTTAATATTTGTCTTTCTCTGTTTCTCTTTTTTCTTTTTTTTTTTTTTTTTTCTTCTTCTTCTTCTTTCAACGTACAATATAATAGACTATAAATGGCGTGATCATGTGACACCTATGGGTTTATAAATACACGTTGTTGGTCGAACGAAAAGGCAGATCGTACGTATTTCTCAACGGCAAAGAACAACGACATTATAATCGATTTTGATAATACATTATTTGTATTATTTCTTTTAAATAATTACTTTCGAATTAATCTTCATAATTAATTCCCGTAAGTACATTGATTTGGTGACGAATAAAAAGTGACGAATAAAAAGTGACGAATAAAACAAATATCACGTTATTCTTGAAAATGATTAAAAGCGTCGATCATTCGTACGTGTCAATTGATCATTTTTTATTTCTCCTTCAGATAAAGGAGAGAAAAAAGAAAAAAGGAAAAAGAAAAAGAAAAGAACGTGAATCCCTTCTAAGAATAAGGCCTATTATTTTCTTATTCTGCGAAAAGGAAGACAGGCAGTATGGGTTTTATCTCAATCATTAACATAATTCTCATATGCATAATTTTTGCAACGATCACGTTACGAGGCACTGCCGTCAATAATAACTTCACTGGGAGACTGAGATCCTATACGCCACAAATAATTACGGCACCACCGAAATCATGTCCATCTGGAGAAAAACATGATTCCGCTGGTGTATGTCGGAAAATAATATAACGATATAAATTTTCGAATCGTTCGTAAAAAAAAAAAAAAAAAAATAATTAATTTTATATCATTCTATATACTATTTTTATTTAATATCTTAACTTTTTGTTCGTTAATAATATTTTGAAAAATATATTAAACTTTTTATCCTTGTACAATATAGTTTTCTTTTAATTGGAATTAGAATATTTTTCTTATGAATGGTTTTCCTTTTTTTCTTTTCTTTTTTTTTTTGTTTTTTCTTTTTTTTTCCTTTGATTTCACGAAGTTTAATATGTTAAATAGTTAATTAAATACCACAGGCGAAATAAATACTTCATTTACGAATAAGGATATACATAAGTATGTACGTGTAATCTTTATAATAGTAATAATATTAATGTCGAAGAAATAATTATTTTTATTTCAATGAAAATTCATTTTATTGAAATCATTTTATTTCAAATAAAATGATTGATTTCGTATAAATAAACAATTGAAAAATATTCGCTATAATATTTTTGTAATCAAGCCACGTATCTCTTTTCCTTTCTTTTTCTTTTCCTTTTCTTTTATTTTTCCTTTTTCATCGAACAATCAAAAAAAAAAAAAAAAGACACATTCGAATTAACTCGTCATCTATCGATTGAGAATTTATTAAAAAGAGAAACCGAATGATGCCGAGTGTCCAAACGTAAACGAAACAGACTTGAGTGTGTGTGTGTGTGTGTGTGTGTGTATGCATGCCGAAGGAGAACTTCTTTTATGTATGTATATATTCGTTACATATTTGAAAATAAATGACGAATAATTCGATACATTTTTTTTTCTCGTTATCTTCTTGATTTCTTTTTCTTTTTTATTTTTTTTTTTTGCAGATTTGTCATTTTCAAAACGAGAAACATTTATCCTTAAAATTTCATGATTATTTATTTATTAAGACTATTTCGAAGATACGAAAATAAAAATTACGAGAGAAATAGAAAAAAAAACAAAAAAAAAAACATAAATATTTATTCACGATCGTTAAAATTCTACGTTTAATTTTATTCCGCCTATAGTCGTTTCTCTGAACGATTAGAAAATTGCATCTTTAAATGGTATTCTCAAATATAGTGGGGTAAAGTTGCTATAAAAGGATCCTGTTGGATGATACAACAGATAGATCTCTTCGAGGATTTGCCAAGTATTTATTAACGTTCAACGAATATGAAATCTTTAGTTCTTTATTTCGTCACAATTTTATTAGTGACGTCACCGTTTTTAACAATTGCTCATCCATTGGGTATCAAGGGTGGTGAATTACTTAATATATCGAATAATGGAACCTCAGTTAAGTTGCCTGAAATTGATTTGATTGAAGTAGGAAATTTACCAGGTGACTTACTCAAACGTAAGTTTAATTATAGATAAGAATTATATTAATTAAAGTAAACACGATATTTATATTAATTGAATCACTCTCTTTCTCTCTCTTTTTCTCTTTCTCTGATGATATATTTTTATTGATAATGATAGTACCTGGTACATTGGTCGGTGAATCGGATACGAAGTCTCCGTTAATAAAGCCTGCCAAGACAGAATGAGAAAGAAAAATCGATCATTAATCCCTTAGGTAATTATAATCTCTTATAAGATAAATCAATCAATGCTATTTCGTTAATTCGTGAATATTTTCTTTCTGTTTCTTTTTTTTTTCTTTTTTTGTTTGTTTTTTCTTTTGTTATTTTATTTTATTTTTTTATTTTATTTTTTTATTTTATTTTAAAGGTTCGCCGAAAATCGTCACGGAAGAGGAAAATGGCACACGTTTGTTTCATTTGAAATCGTTGATTTAATTTTCTTAAAAAAAAAAAAAAAAAAAAAAAAAAATATTTGCTCGAAATAATGATAAATTCTTTAATACATTTGTTTGTTTGTTTCTTTTTTTTTTTGTGAAATAAAAATACATATGAATATTTGCAAATAAATACGTTCAAGTTAATATGTAATGTTGATCGAAATTTTGTTATCCTGAAAGATATTCCTAAAATTAATTTACATTTTCTAAAGTTTAATATTACAATTATCGACTTTTTTTTTTCTTCTTCTAAATAACATTGTTCATGAGAATGCATATACTAATCTCGAATTATTCAAGTCATTTCAAATGCAAGGAAATATGTTTCGAGTTGCTCGTAGGAGAAGCTACGGCGTAATATAATATATACATTAAAATAATATACATTATAATAATATATATTTTAATAAAAATCATAATACAAGTTTGTTTCCACGTTATCTATGAGATAGAACTACCAGTACTACTTTTTTCTTTTCTTTTCTTTCTTTTTTTTTTTTTTTTTTTTTTTGTTTCTTTTGCTTTTTGGATGTTTCCTCCGTTTGACCATAACAATTTTATTAATATCATTATTATTACTACTAAAATAATTAATAAGATCAACGAGTATAAGAAGAACATATATTTAATTATCGTAAACATAATTTACATCTTATATTACATATGTAGATGATGATTCATACGATAATAAAATATTTATATTTAAAAGAGAATATATTTAAATAAGAACAAACTATAACATGAATTAAACTAATATTGTCTAATCTAATTCTAAATTAAATCAAAAAAAGAAAAGTATCTATTATAGCAAAAATATCAATTTCTATCAGTTTTAAGTGAATTTCATATTTTGATAAAATTTTTCTTCGCGAAATCTCAAAAAATCGTATCTTTGATAATTTAAACGATTGAGAGATCAATCCACGATATTTAATATTAATTAGATACGATGACAAATACGAAACTTTTCTTGTTTTTATTTACATTGAAGTTACGATCGTATATCATTAGCTCGTAACAATTATTTATTTCATCCATTATTTATTATTTGTAGCGATTTGATTTTGATTCTCAATAATTTCTCTTGTTAATTTTTTGGGAAAAATTGTTTAACCTGCATAAAAATTTAATCTTATAATATCCATTAAAAAAAAAAAAAATAAATAAATAAATAAATAAATAAAAACGAAAATCCGCTAATTAGTTATTTATATCGACGTCGTCATTCTCTAAAAAAATCAATATAATAAATATCTATCGTATTTCAAATGGTTACAATATCATCGGCCGATATACGTATTCACTTTATTTCTAAATTTTGAATATCAACGAAATGATTTTTAGAAAATAATTATCGTTAAATCAATTAATTATAAATAAAAAAATTATCGATAAATGATCAATAAGATGATATCCTTATGACTACCATTCTAAACGTTTCAAATATTTATGTTTCAACATCGACTTTATTATTACAATGTATAATATACATTATGTATATAATATTTAATTATATTTTTATTATTATCATTATAATTATTATTATGATTATGATTATGACTATTATTATTATTATTATTATTATTATTATTATTATTATTATTATTATTATTATTATTATTATTATTATTATTATTAATAGTAATAGTAATAGCAGTAGTAGTAGTAGTAACAGGTGTAATAATATAGAGTGGATTAAAAAATACGAAAACACGAAAAAAACAGAAAAAAAAGAAAACAAACAAGTAAAAAAAAAATACAAAATGTTCTTTCGATTTTTATTAAAATAACATTTAATATACAACATAAACAATATTCGCTAATCGTTATTTCGAACAAAACACTATCGACGAGATCGTATTTATTATTATTTTTTTTTTCTTTTTTAACATTTTTTATACCAAATTTCTATAATATACTTATTATTTTATACGTATCAATAATAACTATTATTCATCGTACGCTTGTTTTATCGTAAAAAACAAATGTTTATCGCTTTATAGAAATGAAAACATTCGTTTTTGTTGTACGAATATGTGACGTCGTCGTTTGAACATATTATCTTGAAGATTAGTTTAATTACGAATTCAATCATTTTTCTTTCATCGAGAGATTTACTTTCGTCAACTCGCAACAAAGTAAGTTGCTGAATTATATATTTTATTTTTTTTTTATATGTGTGTGTGAAAATGTAATTTTGCTTTCGTTCAGAAATGAATACTATGTAAACTTTCTATATTTTTAATCAAATATATATTTATTTATTTATTTATTTGTTTATTTATATTTTTTTAATGCACACACACACACACACACACATATATATATATATATAAACATTTTATTCCTATTTAATTAATCTTTCCTTTTTTATTTTTATTTTAATTAAAAAAATCTTATTTCAATCAATCAAAGAATTTTATTTAATTATATAATTCAATTTAATTGAAAAATCTTAAGAAATTTGATTAAGACGATTTAAATATAATTATTAACAAATCGATCAAGCGTTCAAATAATTTCAATAATAATTTTCATTGTTATCTAGAATCAGATTATGTATCGATCGATCGATCGATTAATCAATCAATCCGTTTTCTTTTCTCTTTTTTAATGAAAAACTTTCCTCATTCACACGATTCTAATATTATTATTATTATTATCATTATTATTAAGAAAACGTTAGACTCTCGTATAACTTTCGTTGACAAATTTCAAATGGCTTATCTCGGATCGGACAAAGGACCGATCGACAATACGCGTTAGATTCCAAAAATATAAAAATAAAATTAAAAAAAAAATAAAAAGAAAGACAGAAAAGAAAATCATTAGAAAGAACGTAGAAGAATCCTCTTAAGCGAATGATACATTGCTACGATTTAAAACCAAGTATTTTCATTGATGAAATACGCGTGAACGATTAGTTACTAACATATATACATACACACACACACACACACACACACACATAGACACACAGAGTTATATATATATTCGTTTTAATAAGAAATAATATTAGTACACAATGTTAAAACATATATATAAACGTCGAAGTGTCCAGACGTCGGGGAATTCAAAATTTATGAACAATAAAGAAGAAAAAAAAAAAAAAGGAAGAAGAAAAAATCTATGACAAAAACCAGTTTTATCGAGGAAGGAACATTTATTTACTACTTCGTACTTCGAGGAATTTCGTGATTCGTCGATATCGCATAATAATCGGTCTGAGAAATATTCTTCAATGCCTTAGAACCTAAGACAACGCTGTGTATAATGACGTAATCATGAAAATAACTTCTCTAGTTCTATAAATACGAACACTGAAACGTGCGAAGCACCAGATCGTTTTTATTTCTCAACGACAGGAACAACAATATCGATCTTCAGATTGGATTATTACTTTTTTATCAACTTAATTTTATCATAATGTAAGTAATAAGTGCCTAAGGAAATTATTATATAAATTGTTGAATATATATATATATATATATATGTGTTCGAATAATTTGAATGAAATTTTTTTTTCTTCTTTTTTTATGTCCTTTAGATTAAAAAGGAAAAAGAAAAGAAAAGAATAAATAAAAAAGAAAGAGAAATTAATAAGAAGAAATAAGAACGAAACACAAAAAAAAAAAAAAAAAAAAAAGGAGAAAAATCGCAAAAATCTTTTCCAAGGAACAAAAATTATTATTTTGTGCGTCGCGTACGCTAAAAATCGATATGCGTTTCTTCATGATCATTAGCATGATTTTCGTGTGCATCATTATTGATATGATAACGGCACAAACTACGGAAGCTAATAATGTGCCTAAGAATACGACATCATATCGATATAGAGGACACGGAGGAGGACATGCAGCTAAACCTAACATAATTCATGGACGAACTATACCCTGTCCATCTGGACAGCAACATGATTCGAACGGTAAATGTCGTACCTCAGTATAATTTTTCGATAAATCGATTTATATACATTGACATTGACTCGTATTTTCAATTAAATATAAGTTAAAATTAATTAGAATCGATTTAAGAATGTAAGATAGAATCCACGTATATTCTTTTTTTTTTACCAAAGTTGAAAAGTTTTAAATAGATTAGATAAAGTTAGATATTTAGATACTATTAGGGATATAAATAAATCAATTTATTGTACATATTTATGCCGGACTATAACATATATTTGTAAAACTATGTATATAAATATATTGCGTTTATGTTAGTAATAATCATTTCGTAAGAAAATAATTTTCTTTTATACTTATACAATATTACGCATTATCCGAGCTAATAACTGTTATTATAAATTGAATTATGGATTAGATTATAATGAAATAATTCAATTTAAATGAATAAACGATTTAAAAAAATATATCAATGTTCGTATTATCGAGTGTATTTTTTGTTTTGTTTCTTTTTTGTTTTTCCTCTTAACAACAAATCAAAAATAATTCTAATTAGTGCATTGACTATCGATCGAATAATAAAAGAAACACTGGAGAATGTTATCGTAGACTTAATAAACATATCTGTCTGTATATGTGTTTATCGTAGGTAAACATATTTTTATGTATGTATTCATTACGTTACTATTAGTTTTGATATGGAAATAAAAGATGAATGATAATGCATTTTTCCTTTTGCTGTCTTTTTCTTCTTTTTCTTTTCCTTTTGTTTTTCTTTTTTTTCATACAACTTTTATTTCGTAGAAGACAAGTATTTCTTTAGAAAATTTCACGATAATTTGATGAATCAGAAACAAAAATTATCAAAAAAAAAAAAAATAAGTAAAAGAAAAAAAATTATTAACTCGATTCTTTTTTTTTTTGATCTCTCGTTTAAAAATAAAATAAAAAATGAGAATACTTTAATTACACGGATTTAAAAGATCATAATAAACGTGTTGTCTAGTTTCACATAGCCTGCAGGCTTTCTCTTCACGGATAGGAATTTGCATCTCTTACCGATGTTGCAATAAATATATCTGAAAGGAAGTCTTGTATGCATCTTGAAGAAATTTCATTAATTCACGAAAAATAAAAAATAAAAATAGTCTTTCGTTCTATCTCTCGAAGGATTCTCGATAACAAGTATCCTAAACTCTACTATGATTTAAAAAAAAAAAAAAAAAAAAAAAAAAGAAAAAAAGAAAAAAAAGAAGGACGCAAGATTTGATCGAATCTCATTTCGTTCGTAAAATATTGTAAACGAACGAAATAATTTTTTTTCTTTATCGTTAATAATTTGATCGAACGTATGATTGATATCAAACTCATGCACGTTTACGAAAAACATCTGTAGTATTATTTTCAAAACATTCATCGATGCGAATTTTTTTCCTAAGTGCTTATCATCAAAATTTCATCAGTTGACCAAAGGACTCTTTGATAAGAGAAATTCAATCTAAAAATCATGTTTAATTGATTAACGTCGACATTCTCATATCTCGTCAAATATATATATATATAGGACACCCATTATGTTACTATTTGTGCAATCTTTGACTTTTGTCGAGCTCTTATCGAAATCTCATAAATTAAATGACTTCATGACAACATAGTGACACCTGAATGATCAAAGAATTCATTAGAAAAAATATCAAACGACGTGACGAAATGTTTTCCACGAATACAACTAATTATTAGTCGAAAGATGTTGTTATATATGATAGCCATTTTGACGGTCAATCGATTAATTCATCCATACACGGATTATCATGTGTTTAGGATTATAAAGATTATAAAGATTACAAGGTCGTACACCTGTAGAATTACAAAATCTTATTGTAAAAAGATCTATTTTCATTCAATGAAAGAAAAACATGTAAAGATTTATCGTTTCTATTTAATCTTCGATGAAAACAACATCACCTTCGATGAAAACAATTTCTTCGTTACAGTCGTATTTTTATCAATGACAATGATATCAATTCTAACAAATCATTGTCCATCAAGAGCGAATAATTATTGAATCTATCTAACAATGAAAATAAAATATATATATATATATATGAAATTGATTTATCCGAAACGGCAAGTCTATCTAAATGTATTTATTTAAAGTAAATGAAAATCATAAACCATAATTATATTAATTAAAGCGTATAAAATATTTTATGATCTATTAATTAAATCTGATATTCGATTATTTATCGTATAATTATATCTATCATTTTATTGACTACGTCATATCTAATAACTTAGAAACAAATAGTAATAGAATTTTCCGTAGGATATAATATTAAAGCATATGTTTAATAAAGTGATAATCGAAAAAAAATCGATCGTTATTTTTTTTTTTATAATAACTATAATTACGTATAGTAAGTATAATTATCAAGTAAAAAATGAAAAAAAAAAAAAATGGTAACACCTATGTTTATTTCTTTTGAAATAGATATTACTATTTTCTAAGAAACGTATCTTCTAAATGATAAATCTGTCATAGTTTGTCTGGTATACAAATAAAAACATATATGGTGATAAATATGCGAAGTAAATCCGAGTATAAGTATTTCATCGAAATGATACAACCGGTTTTCCTGAAGTAAATTTATTCAATGAAAACCTGTCTCTCATGTTTTATACACTTCACGAGGAAAACATTTCATCGATTCATAAGAACCAGTTCGCAAAGTTCGATATTGATCTTTTATTTTGATGAATTTTTATAGGATCATAGGGGATCGATAGAACGAAAGAATTATTGTTTCTTTTTTTCTTTATGCACAAAAAAAAAAAAAAGAAAAAGAAAAAGAAAGAAATAGTAATAATAATAATAATAAAATTTAATTGAATTAACAAACTTTCGATCTCAATAAATTTCTTGTAAAAATTTTTTCAAAAGTTTAATGTCAGGATGATCGATTTAAACGAAAAAAAAAAAGAGAAAAAAAAGAAAATAAATAAAATTAATAATTATACGATTCCGCTGGACATTGTCGTATCGATTCATGTGGCATTGATCTTCGATAAATCGATAATCATAATTAACCGTATTATAATATGCTAGCAATGAGATAAACGCAAGCAGAGCTTTCATGTTTAAGCTTCGAAGATATTCGATCGTACGCTGTTTACTATTAATTAAGCTCAGTCATTCTCAAACGAACTCTGAAACTATACCATTGGGTATTATTTATATTTATATTTTCAATTGACCCGTTTCTTTCTGACATATATTGAATTGACGACATAACATTCATATTTTTATACATTTCATTTTTTTATTATACAAAAAAAAAAGTTAAAAATATCATATTCGCTATTATTTAAGTTAGAAAAATTTCAATTTAAAAAAAAGAAATATATATATATATATAATAGCTTTTGAATAAATATATATGTATACACGCACACGCACATACACACACAGGCAAATAAAATATGTGTTTATAGAATATATTAAAAATATGTATAAAAAGAAATATACAGAAAGAAATAAAATCATAATTATATATTTATAATTACGTTATATATATATATATATATATATATATATATATATAGTTTTTTTTCATAATATTAATAATATACGATAATATTAAATATGTTAGTAATATACATATACGTATGTATGTATATTTAGATAATGAAAATTACGTTAGAATATAAGAAACAAATTTTTGATTGGCAGTCATTTTATATTAAGTCTACAGATGCCATTTCCATCTCGCTTTTTTCCTGGATCACATTCTATAGAAGGAGCAATTATGATTGAATGATAAACCGGAAATATTGGACGCTTTTTAGGCTTTGGGTTTTCTTCGTCATTTTCCTTCATCTTTGTATCATTCGTCATCAATAGTAACGGTGATATATTAACAGGAAATGCTATTACATTTTCACTTATCAGTACGATTGCGAAGAAACTAATTAAAAAAGATTTCATCGTTCTCGATAAAAATATTTTTACATTCGTTCAAGTTTCGAGTCAATGAATCGATCTCAAATATTTTAAGACCTAAACAGAAAAAGAGAAAGGAAAAAGAAAATATATATATATATATATATATATATATATATATAATGTGAATAAAATCATTGTGCGATTGAAAGTCGAATAAATCGATTTTTAACGATAAAAGCAATATTTGTTATCTCTGTATAAAAATAATGATCGTTTAATATGTTGAGACTTTTATTAAATTATTCTAATTTTTTTTTTTCAATCGAATAATGAGTGTAAGTAATATGAGTATGATTAGGAATAAATGAATATGAGTAATATTATTAATATAAAGAAGTTTTCATTTTATATATATATATACACAATTTTTATGCTCATTGCGTTCGAATCATTGAATAGATATAATATATATATTAATATATATTTAATAGGAATAAAATCTTTGTGATTGAAAATCGAGTGATTCGATGTTTTTTTTTCTTCTTTTTTTCTTCTCAAGAAACGTATTTAAAAAAGTTTATATTTTAACTTATTTATATTTGCAATACGAGATCCATTATATACATAAACTTCATTTACAAATAAATATAAATTATCTATAATAAATATCTCATAGAGATATGTGTATAAATCATAGACGTTATTTCTATTTATTTATTCTTTTTTTTTTTCTTTTTATAATAATTGAAGAATCTTCATATTCGAACGATTGAAAAATTATTATATAAAAAAAAAAATAAATTCTTTAACTCGCATACCTTTCACTAGCAAATTTCCAATATTTTTCTCAGGGTCAAATAACGGATTGATCGATTGATCGATTTGATCGATCGTTCGTTCGATCGATCGATGATGAACGATTGAAAAGAAATCTTTCGATGAATGTATAATCGTAATATGTTCGCGATACGTTGTTGACGAGTATAAAGAACTATTTTCATTAAAAAATATCCCGTGATCGATCTCTTACTTATACTCTTCGAAAGAGCTACCTATTACGTGACATTTTACATTTTTCAAGATGGCAAAAGAATATAATAATAGTTCACATTTCTATAAATATTACAGGAATATTATGGAATCGTTTGTGTGTATGAGTGTGTGTACGTGTAATCGAGATAAGTCGAATATAACTATATTTTTGCATGTGTGAGTTTTGATATATATATATATATATATATATATATATATATATTCAGAAACACGATTCATATTCAGATTTCTTCTCGATTGAAATAACAACGATTTTGATTATCTCCTCTAGTATTGTTCTTCTTCCTTTCTTTTTTTCCAATGACCTTAAATTACGAAATCAGAAAGAAAAGAAAAAAAAAAAAAACAAAAAATTAATTAATTCCTTCGATAATAATTTACAATTTTGTCAGACGCACACACACACACACACACACACACACAAATATTCATATTTAACATTAAAAATATATTCTTAACATTGAAGCGCGAAGATTTCAATATTCGTAGATAAAAAAAAAACCAAGAAAAAGAAAACAACTATGATAAGCAGTAAAATAATGTTTTTTTTTTTTGAACGACGTTATAGCGAAATATATATATATATAAAAGAAAAAAAAGATAAGGAGAAAAAAAACAGAATTCAACTCATTCAATAATAATTTACAATTTTAACAAACATATACGCACGCGTACACACACACACACACACACATACACACACATACAGTAACATCGGTTTTGATGACGAATAAAATTAACATTTAACGTGTAAACTTCTTTTTCATCTTAATGTGAATTCTCATTTAAGATTTTGAAATTTATACTGAACAATTATAAGACAGAAGGAAAAACCAGTTTTCACGAGGAAGTACTGTATTTATATCGTATCTCAAAGAACCATTTCGTTATCGTATAATAATCAATTAAATAGAAATATCTTTTATTTTACATAGAATGTATAATTAATCCTTGAAATGATGTAATCATGGAATAACATATAAATTACGGATGATCAGACGAGCGGTCAGTTACAATACCATTCATATTACTTCAACATCAAGAAACGAAGTTATATCGATCATCAATAATATCGATCTTTCGATCCTTTCTTTCATTCGATACATAAATACGTACGCATATAATATTGGATTGTCTCCTTAATTCATGTAAGTATAGAGTGATTTAGTACGATTTATATAATATTCAAGTAAATATCATTATGAAAATGTTTAAACGTTGATCGTTCATTGGAATAATTTAACATATTTTATATCCTTTAGATAAGAAAGAAAGAAAGAAAAGAGAAGGAAGGAAATTTGAAATAAGTGAAATCTCGTCAAGGGATAAATATTTTTTTTCTTTTTCTTTTTCTTTTTTCTTTTTTGCTTCATTTTGTAAATCCCTGATGAAAAGAAGAATCGAAATGCGTTTTTACCTTACGATCATTTGTACGATCATGATGTGCATCATTTTTCCAATGATCACGGCTGGTGATAATGTCGTTAGAAATAATACCATGGAACCACCAAAGACAACGCCATACCCTGATATAATTGTGGCACCGACAAGACGATGTCCACCTGGACAAAAACACGATTCCTACGGTAAATGTCGAATAATAATACAATGATAATTAACATTTTGTTCTTGTATTATTTTCTTTTTTCTTTTCTTTTTTTCAAATTCATTCACGAATAAAAATTTATATATATATATATATATTAATATGTATATATATATATATATGTGTGTGTATATATACATTAATAATAAATCGTTTCGAAAGAGAATAATTATTTTTTTCTAATCTCACACGATCTTACATATTATCTCAAAAAAAAAAAAAAAAAAAAAAAAAAAGCAATTATTAATTTTAATAACGTTGAACGTTCGATTATTAATAAAATAATTTATTTTAAATAAATGAATGATTAAAAATATGTAAAATATATTCATATAATTAAATATTTTTCTTTTTTTTTTCTTCAATCAAAACATACAAAATAAAATTCAGACTGATGCTTTTTGACTATCGATTAAGTAACGCATCGGATAATATCGAGAATCCAATCAAAGAATTAATAAAATTTATGTATGTGTGTGTATTCAGATACATATATACCGAGGACAAATATATATTATGTACGTGTTCGTTACGTTGTTATTAGATTTAACATGAAAATAAAAGATGAATTATTCAATACATTTTTTTTTTGTTTCTCTTTTTTTTTCGTTTTTGAAACAACTTTGATCCAGAGAAAGATAAGTATTTATTGTTACGTAAAATTTGATGATTTAATTGACGATGAAGAATCAAAAATTACAAAACGTAAAAGTAATGTTTCATTTTCTTTTTTTCTTTCTTCTTTTTTTTTCTTACATTTTTTTTTATCTTTTTTGTTTTTTTCTTTCTTATTTTTTTCCATGAAGTTGGTCAATTTGTTTTTTTTTTTTTTTTTTTTTTTTTGAATAATTTAATTAGCGCGTATATCTATCCAAATAAAATGTAAATAAAAATCGCAACTCAATTTTGTTCTATATTTTTATATATTTTTATACAATAATTTTTCGATCGTTCGAATATGAAGATTCATCAAAATTGTTCTGTTTTGAAAAAAAGAATTGAATAAAATATAATTGATTAATTTGAATTGGTCGTACATTAAGACCTTAAAGAATATATAATATATAAATTAGATTTGTCATGAAAACAAAGGATGAATAATTCAATACATTTCTCCTTGTTATTTCTTTAAGTATTTATTAAAAAGAGAAACCTGAAGAATGATACTTAATATCCAAACGTAAACGAAACAAACTTATGTGTGTGTGTGTGTGTGTGTGTGTATATATGTATCCATGCCGAAGGAGAACTTGTTTTATGTATGTATATGTTCGTTACATATTTGAAAATAAATGAGGAATAATTCGATACATTCTTTTTTTCTCGTTATCTTCTTGATTTCTTTTTCTTTTTTATTTTTTTTTGCAAATTTGTCATTTTCAAAACGAGAAACATTTATCCTTAAAATTTCATGATTATTTATTTATTAAGACTATTTCGAAGATACGAAAATAAAAATTACGAGAGAAATAGAAAAAAAAAACAAAAAAAAAAACATAAATATTTATTCACGATCGTTAAAATTCTACGTTTAATTTTATTCCGCCTATAGTCGTTTCTCTGAACGATTAGAAAATTGCATCTTTAAATGGTATTCTCAAATATAGTGGGGTAAAGTTGCTATAAAAGGATCCTGTTGGATGATACAACAGATAGATCTCTTCGAGGATTTGCCAAGTATTTATTAACGTTCAACGAATATGAAATCTTTAGTTCTTTATTTCGTCACAATTTTATTAGTAACGTCACCGTTTTTAACAATTGTTCATCCATTGGGTATCAAGGGTGGTGAATTACTTAATATATCGAATAATGGAACCTCAGTTAAGTTGCCTGAAATTGATTTGATTGAAGTAGGAAATTTACCAGGTGACTTATTCAAACGTAAGTTTAATTATAGATAAGAATTATATTAATTAAAATAAACACGATATTTATATTAATTGAATCACTCTCTTTCTCTCTCTTTTTCTCTTTCTCTGATGATATATTTTTATTGATAATGATAGTACCTCGTACGTTGATCGCTAGATCGAATACGAAGTATATTCTAATAATTAAAAAAGATACAAATTAATGGGGACTGTCATAATTAATTAGAATAAAATGAAAAATCGATCATTAATCCCTTAACTAATTGTAATCTCTGATTAAAAATATTGTAAATCAATCAAATGATTTTTTCGTTAATTCGTGGATATATTTTTTTCTTTATTTTTATCTTTCTTTTTTTTTCTAAAGTTTCGGCAAACATCATAACAAGGTAAGAAAAGAACACGTTTATCTCGTTCAAATTCTACGATCTAATTTTCTGAGAAACACACAAACACACACACACACACACATATATATATATATATACATATTTTCGAGAGATCATAAATTTGTTATATCATTTCTGATATAAAAATAAAAACATTTCTAGACAAATATTCAACGTGAATCCTTGTAAGTACCGGTATATTTGATCGGAGCCCGGTTCAAACTCCGTTTATTGTGAAGTAAATTTGTTCTTTTCATGGAAAATGTGTTTCTACTGTTTCGTGATTTTACGAAAGGGGAATAACCGCATTCAATGATTCATAAGAAACTTTCGTTACGTTCGATTTTGATGAATCTTGATAGAATTGATAAAACAATAAAATTGTTTATATTTTCTCGTCGAAAATAATATCTGATAGACTTTAATTGTATCGGCAAACTTTTTGATTTTAAATAAACCTTCTCCTTGTTAAAATTTCATCCGAAAGATTGTTATGATCATATAGATTATTCTTTTCTTTTCGTTGATTCTTTTGCCGTTCTTACTTTCCGCTTTTTCTTTTTTCTTCCTCTTCCTCTTTTTTTTTTTTTCTTTTTCCATGTGAATAATTAATATAATAAATAAAAGAAGAAGAAAAAGAAGAAAAAGAAGAAGAAAACGGGAAAAAGAAAAGTTAAAAATTGTCTGTCTTTCTACGTTTTACTATCGTCCAGCAATACGATATTAATTTTTGATAACTAGATCGATAAACCATAATTAGCCGTGTTAATATGTTAGCAATAGTTTGTACACAAGCACAGCTTTCACGTTTGAGCTTTCGAAATATTAATTCGTAACCGTATTTACTATTAATTAATCCCATTCATTCTCGAACGAAATCTTCGAAACTATGCCATTGAGGGATATTTAATGTCTATATTTTTGATTAATCTTTCGCTCACATTTCTATCGAACTTTTTCTTTGCTTCGGGGAGGGGGGTGGGGGAAACAAAGGAGAAAAAAATACAAATCAAAAAAAAAAAAAAAAAAAAAGAAGAGGAACAATAACAGGATTTACAATGTTAATAAGTTACACGAAGATCCTTTTATATAAATATATATATATATATATATATATATATATATATATATGTATATTGAAAGTAATAAAAAAAAAAAAGAGAAAGAAAGGTGGTTCTAAAAAAAAATCTCCCATAGGAAATTACTTGGAAATGAACTAAAGGTTTTAGAGGTGTAAGAAGATGAAGAAGAAGATGAAGAAGATGAAGAAGAAGAAGAAGAAGAAGAAGAAGAAAAAAGAAATTTGTAAACTAGAATTTGTTTTAAGAACATCCCACGCACGTCGGTCACTTCGTCGATCTCATACGTAAATACGTATATACACGTATGATAATAATTTCACGATACGCCATGGAGGATTAATTTACACGAAATGAATTCGTTTTAGATGGACAGGCATAAACTTGCCATCGTATTTTCTCTTGGGGGGTTTTAGTTGGAATTCGATATTGTACAGAATTGTTTGTCATATCGTGCGTATTCTGACATTGTTATTATTCCTATTGTTGTTATTATTGTTATCATCATCGTCGTTATCTTCATCATCGTTATTGTTTTTGTTATTGTTGTTTTTATTATCACTATTGTTATTACTATTGACATTATTATTATTGTTGTTGTTGTTGTTGTTGTTATTGTTATATCGTTAACTTTTACTTCCGATCGTTAGAACGATATGTCCAACGTATCATGCATTAGTTTCTCTCATTCGTTCGTCGAGTAAATTATTAAATGAACAGGTAGGATTCCATTTCGACGTATTGATGTCGGTATTTGTAATTAATTCGTTAGAGTATAAGTGAAAGAGAGAAGATGGAGAGAGAAAAAGACAGAGATAGAGAAAGAGAGATAGGGAAAAAGAGATAGAGATAAAGGCAAAAATGGAGAAAGAAAGACAGACAGAGAAAGATATCTATGTTATTGCAAATGACAGTTTACGAATGATTTTGCGAGATAATTTTTAATAAATATGTTTCGGTGACATCGTAAGAAGCAATTAGTTGGAAGAACGATAACGGAATATAAATGACGCGAGCTGCACGGAAATGGTAAAACATCTAATCGGTATTCCTCAATTTTGTATTTAATGCGAATGTGTGTGTGTGTATATGTATATATATATATGTGTGTGTGTGTGTGTGTGTGTGTGCATGCATGCGTAGATGCGTCTATGTGTTTTGATACGTGATATTTCGAGTGGCATTTTAAAATTTTCGTTGAATATTCTACAAATGTTGATTATCGACCGACAAAACAGAGCTTCATTATCCAACGAAACGTGTAATTTACTATTAGTCGGTAGATGTAACGTCGTGACGTATACAACAAAAAAAAACTGAGGGGACGTGTAAACTTACAAGACCGTTAACTTTACAAGATTTATCCTACGGTTTGAAATTGAAGATCGAGTTTATATATGCCACGATATACTTTCTAGCTTATTGTCAAATCGAATTATAATTTTATTCAAGAAAGATAATATTTTTTTTTTAAATTATTATTATTATAATTAATATTAAATATTAAATTATTATTATTATTATTATTATTATTATTATTATTATTATTATTATTATTATTATTATTATTATTATTATAGTGCATTGTTATCTAAGAAAATTTATCAATTAGAAATCGTAATGTTTCACTTATCGTCGAAATAAAAATGAAATGTACGTCGTGTATATTGTTGTAATATTTTACTTTTCTTTTTTTTCTTCTTTGCAATCACAATATTGACGATTAATTAATATACCCGATACGATTGACAATCGATCCGTTCGTTCTATAAATTTGTAAAAGACTTTTTTCAATCGACATTATAAAAATTTATTTTTCATATAAATATAATTTATAAAATAATTCTAAATCAATATTATGCGATAAAGTGCATGCGCACGCGCGCGCGCGCGCGTGTATGTTCGGTATGTGTCTATTTTTTTTTTTTATCGAGATCAAAAAAGATTGAAACAAAAACAAAAAAGAGAGAAAAAAAACAAAAAAAAAAAAAAACAAAAAGAAGAACAAATAAAGAAAAAAAAAAAAAGACCAACATCGAGGAGTACTTCGAATCCTTGTCAATAAAAAAAAAATTAAAAATTGTGCTTATCTGTCTGATTAATACGTAACATATAATAATAATAATAATAATTAAAATAGTAATAATAATAATAATAATAATAATGATAACAACAATAATAATAATAACGTTAATCCTACAAACGTGATCACGTGCTTTACATTAACGAATAACTCCTGCAAATTACCGTGACAATACTTCTAACGAATAGTCCAATCGAACGAGTTCGTACTTGTGTATATTCTACTTATCGATATAGCGCTATTAAAATACGAAATCAATAGGACGCAATAAAATTCGTTTAGCATGCTAACCATGCTAGCAAGAGAAAGAGAGAGAAAGAGAGAGAGAGAGAGACAGAGCCAGAAATAGAGATAGAGATAGATAGATAGATAGATAGATAGAGAGAGAGAGAGAGAGAGAGAGAGAGAGAGAGAGAGAGAGAGAGAAGCAACGAGTTTTATGTGGGAAATACAATACCGAAAGCGGTCATTCATTATTCGTCGACCATTTTCACATACTACAAAACATCACGTTTCAACTATTGCACGATATAATGTTAACGATCCTTTATGGAAATGCGAAAAATGCTAATTAGTCGAACATTCCTGATTAGTCCTGACACTTCGTTTCGTTTCACGTTGGACAACGTTAATCGTCGTAACGTTTGATGATAAAAGGAGAAATGATAAGGGATCGACGGATGGAAGGAAGATATGAGAAACGAGATAGATTTAACTAAGAGAGATCACTGTGTGAAATATTATAGAATGTTCGCAAAAATTTATAGAAAAATTTTGATTGCGTTATTATCACGATAGTTTATATATCGTAAATTGTATTAGATTATTAGAGTGATTGAAGAGAATTCAAAAATTGTGAAATATTATTATTATTGTTGTTGTTATTGTTGTTGTTGTTGTTGTTGTTGTTGTTGTTGTTGTTGTTGTTGTTGTTGTTGTTGTTGTTGTTGTTGTTGTTGTTGTTGTTGTTATATATTTTTCAAAATTTTTATTATCCCTTTAACGAAGTTCTTCGTGTAAATAAATGGAAAGTGTAAAAAAATGGGAGAAAGTAGTACGTGTCGAGTACGTAGTCAGACTGATAAGAAGCTCCTTCATATAAACTTTCTTACTACTTTTCTTACTACTAAATCATTCTTGTAAATT
Source organism: Vespa mandarinia (assembly GCF_050613455.1). Lineage (NCBI taxonomy): Eukaryota > Metazoa > Arthropoda > Insecta > Hymenoptera > Vespidae > Vespa > Vespa mandarinia. The sequence continues at coordinate 1,404,697 of NC_140826.1, read as the reverse complement.
GTTAATATATAAATATATGTATGTATATATGTATATATATCGTATAAATCCTTCACTGTTAATCCATCGATCTCTTCGACTTGAATAATTTGGTTACACCATTCTACGTCTCAATAACACAATCGACGAGATAAGAATCAAAATTTTAATTCGGCTTGAAGAAAAATCACATAGTGTATACATATATATATATATATATATATATATATATGTATGTGTGTGTGTGTGTGTGTATATACAAAAAACTTATTCTTCATTTCCACTCTTTCGCGTTCGTTTCGCGTATACAATCACAAATTATATATGTTTCTTTTTAATTTTCCAATCACTATAGAAGCACAGGTATCCTGTGTGTAATAACGAAAGAAAGTAAAAAAAAAAAAAAAAGAAAAAGAAAAAGAAGTAGAAAAAAAATGAAGAAAAAAGAAACGACCAAATAAAGAACACCCTCAACGTGAAGTTCTTTCACAAAATTTATAAAAATGAAGCCACCAAGGTAGCGGAGGAGGAGGGGTAGGAACGACGAAATAAAAAAAAAAAAAGAAAAAAAAAGAATAAATACAAAATAAAACAAAAAAGAAAAAAAAAAAAAAAAAGAACAAAAAAAACACAAACAAAAAACAAAAAATAAAAAAATAATAACGAAAGAGGAAAAAAACAAAAAGGAAAAAGAAAATAATTTAATCCGGCGAATCCAATAACAGTCGGAGATCGTTTCGAGTTCGGAAAGACGAGTGACACTTTCGTTGAAGTGCACACCTTCGATGTTAGCTCTGACGATGCAACGAAGACTCGTCGTCGTCGTCGTCGTCGTCGTCGTCGTCGTCGTCGTCGTCGTAGTCGTCGTCGTAGTCTTCGTTGTCCTCGTCCTCGTCGAAAGGGGTGGGCCGCCCTTTCTAGCGACGCTTTCCACCCTCTACGAACAGCGCCGCCGCTACCACTACCACCACCACCACCACCATTACCACCACCACCACCACCACCACCACCACATCACCACCACCACCACCATCACTACCACCACTACTCTTCAACCATCTAGCCAGCCAGCCAGCCAGCCAGCCATCCAGCCATCCAGCCAGCCAGCCAGCCAGCCAGCCAGCCAGCTTCCTCCTGGTGTCCGCACGTATACCAGAGAGCGACTGCTGAGTTTCGTGGCTCCTTCGGTTCACTCAGTAGCGCCGGGTGTTTCGACGCGGCAAGAGCTTATAATTTGCCCTAGTGTTGCCCTACCATCCTCCATTCCTCCATCGAATTTTTACACGCCGTTTGTATATCCTACCACTTTTCCCCCACCACACCAATTAAACTCATCTCCCACCCACTCACCTATCCACCCCATTCACTCAACCATTCACCCACTCACTCAACCACTCAAACCACTTACCATCTCGCTCTTCAACATTTAATTTCATCGTAACTATTTTTTTCCCGATAACTTATTAAAATATAATATTAAGTGATATTATATTAGATACATCTTGAGGATTAATTATATACACACATATATATATATATTTATGTATATATATATATATATATGTTTATTGTAAATAAAGAAGATATCGGATATATCGATATCGTTATTTTATTGGACTTCTAGATCGAATGGATCTCGCGGGATAAGGGAGCCGCCCAGCCGCGAAAACGCGCAAAACCCTTCCTACCTTTAGCAACCTAGACGACCAACCCCACTCTCTCTCTCTCTCTCTCTCTCTTTCTTTCTCTCTCTCTTCACTCTACTCCGCTTGCGACTCCTCGACGCGCATGAAAACATCGGCGCGGCGCGTGCAATCTTTGTAGTTGACTGGGTGACAGCGTGTGCTTTGGATCCTACGGATAGTTTTCTTCGGAGGATTATATTGTTGTACTTCTTCCATTTCTTCTTCTTCTTCTTCTTCCTCCTCCTCCTCCTCCTCCTCCTCTTCCTCCTCCTCTTCCTTTTCTTCTTCTTCTTCTTCTTCTTTTTCTTCTTCTTCTTCTTCTTCTTTTTCTTCTTCTTCATATTATTATTTTTTTTATTATTATTATTATTATTATTATTATTATTATTATTATTATTATTATTATTATTATTCATCATTGTCATCATTTTAATGATTTTTTTTTCTTTTTACTTTCATTTTCATTTTCCTCCAGTTCTGATTTTGATATAATCGAAGGAACGTGGAGTTATGCCAGTGACGAGAGTGCCAACTGTCTTTCATCCTGACGGTGGTGGTAGTGATGTGAATGATGAGATAAATCATTCGAAGCTATCGTCGGACCAGTGTTACAAATCTGTACTCAATTGTGATACTACTATTGCTTCTGCTATTACTACTACTGTTACTAATAATATCGGTACCAGTGCTGCTGCTATTACTACTACTACTACTACTACTACTACTACTACTACTTCTTGTTCTCGTGCTATTGGTTGTGCTCAATCAAGAAAACGTAACGATTACGCATTTGTAACTTTTCTTCGGGTCAACATGAGAGCCGCTATCATCGGTGTTATCGGTGTCCTCGTTGTCCAGTTCGCTGGTACACTTGGTATATCCAGCAAAGGTGAGTAGTAAGAAGGTTACAATGTTTTTTTCTTCTCTCTTTTTTTTCTTCTTTTTGTTTTTTATTAATTGTTTTTTTTTTTTTTTTTTTTTTTCAAGAAATTGTCATTCGTTTATTAATATCGTGGATGAGTATGCATCGAAAGTTTTTGAAGATGTGATATCGTTTCTCACGTCGACGAAGAACCCGTGAGAATTATGTGTCATTTCTCATTCATATCATCGAAAGTTCTCAAGTGATATCGTCGATGATTAAAAAAAAAAAAGATTCATTAATAAAATTAATCATCGATAATAAGTTATGCGTAAAGTGATTAACAATTTTTTTCAACGTTACGTGATTTATAATCACGAAGAAGTGATGATGAAGATGATAACGATACGATCGTGATTTCGTTTATAAAGATCATTTAAGAAAGGTTTTTCTCGTTTTCCTCTTTTTTTTTTTTCTTTTTTTTTTATTTAAATTACGATGATTATCTTCGAGGGTGCGAAACGACGGGATAGGGAATCTATAATGTTTCGCAATGACGTCAATGAAACATCCGTAATAGGACTTCTCATAGGGGGATGGGTGGGAGGGAGAGGAGGGGAAAATTATCGAATGGATAGAAAAGAGTGCGACGGATTATACGTCGTTAATAGTTTTGATTTGAAAAGTGATTTTTCAGTGATTCTTTTTTCTTTTTTTTTTTCTCGACTATTCGTAAATTCTTCTTAAACAAATGTAATTAATATTCCGATTACGACAACATTGTACGTGCAACGTGTTGATCGATTGGCAATTTCGTCGCCGTTGACACACGATTATTTATAAAGGAATAGAAACGAAACGATCGATCGCTAAGAAAATTATTCAACAATTTTTTTACGACACTTGTTACACGTGTGACGCAGTGACACGACTTTAAAAAAAAAAAAAAAAAAAAAAAAAGTTCTTCTTTTCGTGAACAAAATTTATCCAGCGAATTTTAACAGGTTCACTCAAAAACTATATAATCTCTGTTTCGATTTATATTTTCGATTCGAAAAAAACGTCGAACGATACGAAATCGTATAAATGTCTATAAGTGCGTACGAGGTTATAATCGTAACAAAAATAATTCCTCGAAGGAAGTTTATTTTATATTTTCAGCCTAATAAAAAAAGAAAAAAAAAGAAGAAAAAAAGAAAGAAAAAAAAAAAACTGGCTCGTTCCTCTCAGGCCTCTATCTGCCTGATATACTCTTTTAATGACACCAATGAAATATTATAATAAGATTTCTCGTGGGAAAATTAACAAGTGGATAGAAAATGTCTCACTTTACTTATCCTCAATCCCGTCCTCCTTCTATAGCCTCCTACTATCACTACCATCACACTAACATCATCCCACTTTTCCACTGTGCCAGTAGCATTTTGGACGAAGAAAAGTGAAGTTAAGAATAATGTGACGCCATTAAAATGGACGTGCCGAATGGGGGATCGTTAAAACTTAACGTGAGTTACAATAAGTTTTGTGGGAAAAACGATTAGAAATTTTCCGTGTGATTAATATTATGAAAATTATGAAATCATTTTTTGTATCATTAATCGAATCCTTCCTTTTCTTTTTTTTCTTTCTTTCTTTTTTCCTTTTTTTCTTTTTTTTTTTGTTTCGGGACGGAAATAGCGAACGGCGCTTTTTGTCTTTTTTTTTCTATTTTATTTTTTTTATCTTTTTTTTTTCCACGGTTTCCTTCCTTCATTCCTTTCCATAGGAAAAGAAATAAAAGACTTATGCATGATTCATCGTCATTCGAACAATATTAAAAGAGCAGTCGGTGATAACAGTAATGAGACATACGATTCTTTCTTTTCACACGAGAGCGTAGCTTTTAATAACGAATATCTACGATGAGAAACAAGAAAGGCAAAGATATCTTTCACGTTATCGTGATGAACGGAGTATCGATAGCTATCATAATTAGGCGAGTTCGCATATGACACGATCACGAACGTGTATCGTACGTCGAACTCGTTACTGTCTTTCAAGAACCGTTGATACGTGACGTATTTTTCCTGTTGAAATACATTTCTCTAAGGATAGAAAAAAGGAAAGAGAAAGGAAAGAAGAAAGAAAGAAAGAAAGAAAAAAAAAAAAAACAAAAAAAAATAAGGAAAGCAAAAGCACGATCTAAAATAACAAGAGAATATGATAACATTTATATTGAAAGATTATTACTATTATAAAAGAAAAAAAAAAAGGTAATCAGATTTTTATTTTCTCGCATCGTAAATAAATATTTTCATTAAATCCAATATTAAATCTAATCTTTATCTATAAAAGCTAAAATCATTCTTTAATTGTTCATTTAATATATTTATATGGAATAAATAATAATGGGATATCTAATCTTTGTTTCTATGTAATTTTCTTTCCTCTCTTTGTTTTTTTTTCTTTTTTTTTTAATAATACAACTTGTACTAATACAAGTACAATTAATCAATTGTTTACAAGTAATTTATACGGATACGAGTTTTATTAAAAAAAAATTATACCGTACTAGAATTATTATAATTCTATTGATATAAGTTACATTGAGTGTAATACAATTTATATGTAACAAGCCGTCAACCTACGAATATGAACAACATGCTAAACTAATCTATCTTAATATAATAATAATAATTAATTTTCTATAATAGAAAAAACGAAATTTCTAATAAAAAAAAAAAAAAAAGAGTAAAAAATCCCAAAATATTTATATGCGTATATATATATATATATATATATATATATATATATATTTCATGCAAATTTCAAGGTTATACATTATAGAAAGTTAACATAATCAATACCTATGTCTAAAAAAGCACAAACAAAAACCAAAAAAAAATCTTTATCATAAATATTTTTAAAAATATTTTAATATTTATCAACTCTCTCTCTCCTTCCCTCTCTCTCTCTCTCTCTCTCTCTCTCTCTCTCTCTCTCTCTCTCTCTCTCTCTCTCTCTCTCTAAATGTTATATTAAACTGATACGATTAAACATAATCGATAAACTGCAAAAATTTCTAACCAATTTATATATGCATATATATATATACATATAAAACAGAACTGACATATGAGAATACGAAGATGGTCTCTTCTTTGATGAATATTCCCCGACGTATTATTGTAATACTACTTCATTGATATTCAGCAAGCACAAGCATTATAATAAATGTCTCTCTCTCCTTCCCTCTCTCTCTCTCTCTCTCTCTCTCTCTCTCTCTCTCTCTCTCTCTCTCTCTCTCTCTCTCTCTCTCTCTCTTAGTAATTCAAGTCAGTTATCACGTATATGAAGATTACAAACTCGGACGAGAGTTGATGATCCGGTTGAGCTTTCTAATCTAATAGCTGCGAGTTACAAATCGGTTGTTGTCACATTAGTATTAGAACTTGAAATACGTTATCATCATTCATAAAATAGACATTTTGCTACGTCAATTTTTAACACGTTAAATATCAAATGTTCAATATTCTATTAATTTTTTAATACAAATTTAATAACAAGCAAATTTATTTTTTCACTATAAATATGTTTAATGTCATATATACTCTCCCCTTTTAATAAAATCCATATTTCATTTCTCTTTGTCCATTCTTCATTACCTGTCAATTGTTTTTCTACTAAGGTTAAAAATATTTTAATAATTATTATACTTAATATTAATATATTTGATTTTATATACTCGTTTTTACATTATTAATCCTTTGTCTAGTTTTATTATCCTTCATTACGTGTCTTTCACTCGTATGAAATATATATTTTATTCACTTTCTCTATCCCCTTCTATCTCTCTCTCTCTCTCTCTCTCTCTCTCTCTGCCTCTTCTCACTTTCTCTCTCATCCTCTTATTATTTAAATTTATATCGGAAAATTAATTCGTCATCGAAACATTGTTCTTCTCCTCCTGTGAATTACGAATCAGCTGTTATCACATTAGAATATAAAATACATTTTCGTCGATGATAATAAAGACATCCCCAGTTCTATCAATTTTATTTATAAATAAAATATTTATTCGCTCACTCGTTAAGTAATAATGAGTCGATATATTTTAATTCATAATTTGATCATATGAATATCATTCGTTTTGCTCTACTCATTTTTATTCTTCTTATTTATTTACTAATTTTTTATTCATGTCAAAAAAGAAAAAAATTATATAAATTATTGTACTTAAATATTTATAAATATAATTTAATTAATCTTGTATACTCGTTTTCACATTATTCTTCATTACTTGTCTTTTTCTCATATGAAATATAAATTTTATTCAGTTTCTCTCTCTATCTCTCTCTCTCTCTCACACACATACACACACACACATATATATATTCTTATTATTCAAATTTATGTCTTATTATCAGAATTAACTAGTCATCGGAACATTGTTCCTTCCTCTTGTGAATAACGAATCAACTGTTATCACATTGGAATATAAAATACGTTTCCGTCGATGATAATAAAGACATTCTGTTTTATCAATTTTATTTATAAATAAGACATTTATTCACTAACTCGATATATAAGTCGATATTCACTAACTCGATATATAAGTCGATATATTTTAATTCATAATGTTGATCATATATGTAAATATATTTAATCACATAAACTCGTTTCACTTTACTAATTTTCTTACTTTTCTTACATATCTATTTATTTTTCTACTCGTGCGAAAAAAAAAATTATATATATATATATATATATATATATATATATATATATATGAATTATTTTACTTAATATAAATATAGTTTAATTAATCTTGTATATATGTTTTCACATTACTCTTCATTACGTCAACGAAACATTGTACATTTTTTCATGTAAATTACGAATCAGCTTTTGTCATATATTATTTATCTATTTTTCTTACTCATGTCTTTGAAAAAAAAAAAAAATATATATATATATATATATAATAATGTTTATATAAATATGTTTAATTAATTTATTAACATACAAGTACATTTAATTAATTCATAAACGTACAATATATTTAATTTAATATATTTATTTTTACATTGTCACTCCTTTGTTTCTCTTTATTATACTCCGTTATTTATATTTCGCTCGTATGAAATATAAATTTTCTTTACTCCTTTCTCTCTCTCTCTCTCTCTCTCTTCTCTATTAATGTTTTAGATTATATCGGAAAGCATATTCGTTATCGAAACACTGTTCTTCTTGTAATAGTCGTCGTCCTCGTCCTCGTCGTCCCTATCGTCGTCGTCGTCGTCGTCGTCGTCATCGTCGTCATCGTCGTCGTCGTCGTCGTCGTCGTCGTGGTTGTACCCGAACAACAAGGCGACGTTAAATTAATTGAAAGTCTGTAACACTGAACGTTGCGAGTTATACGGCTTCTCTTTCTCTTCCATCCTCTCTCTCTCTCTCTCTCTCTCTCTCTCTCTCTCTCTCTCTCTTTTTCTTCGATGAAAGCTCTGGACGTCATTTCGATCTGCTTTTAATTAAACAACCGAGGCTCTTTCGTGCCTTGCTCACTTCCGTGTATGTACAAGAAAGAGAGACAGAGAAAAAGAGAGAGAGAGAGAAAGAGAGAGAGAGAAAGAGAGAGAGAGAAAAAGAGAGAGAGAGAGAGAGAAATAAAGGATAAAGTCGGTGGTTCGTTCGAAGGCGATGGCGGAACGCTTAACGCGATTAAAAAACGTTGGTGCGGCGATCAAAGGGCGGTGGTCCCGTGCGAGTTTTCCGAGCTCGCAAGTTCACATACATAGTCCAAGGGGAGAAACGATGGTGAGAGTAAGCAAGAACGAAAACTACGAATGAACGAACGAGAGATAGATAGAGAAATAAAGATAGAGAGATAGAGAGAGAGAGAGAGAGAGAGAAAGAGAGAGAGAGAAAGAGAGAGAGAGACTGAGAGAAAGAGGAAGAGAAAAAGAGAGAGAGAGACTGAGAGAAAGAGGAAGAGAAAAAGAGAGAGAGAGATAGAGATATATAGACAGAAAGAGAGAGACAGAGAGAGAGAGAGAGAGAGAGAGATAGAGAGAGATAGAGATAGAGAGAGAGATATAGAAGCTTTGAAACGTGCATGAACGGATATCGAGATTCGAGAATGCGTCATCGTGCGAGCTACGGATTTTCTCGATTTCTCAAAAGACATAACGCTACGTTGAATTTCTTTTCCTCCAACGAAACAAAAGGTAAAACAATAGGAAAAGGAGGAGGAAAAAAAAAAGAGAGAATAAAAAAGAGGAAAGGAAAAAAGAAAAAAAAAAGAAAAGAAAAAACCAAGACGAGAATCAGTCCACGGTAATATTTTCAATGTTACATATGTAACGTAGTACATACATGGAAGTGTGATTATTACGGAACGAAAAAAAAAAGAAAAGAAAAAAGAAAGAAAGAAAAAAAAAACAAGAATGAAAGAAAGAAAAATTCTCTATCCATGTCACGTGACGGATTCAATAGTAATCAGAAAGTAATATGAAATCATCTTTGTATTATTATGAATCACTCGATGAATTAATATTTATTTTTATTCTATTAGATATATTTATTGTGTGCGTCTGTCTAGGTGATAATTGAAAAGAACATTTTTAAGAATTAAGAGGTTCGAAACGTAATCCTTTCTGGATTTTTGAAAAATCTCTATAAGAAATTATATCCCGTAAGGAAAAATATTCCTATAGGAACCTATAGGAGAGAACATTAATCGCATAATGGGGATATATTTTTATAGGTTTAACAATCTTAAAATTATATTTACAATAGTTATAATAATAATTACAATAATAATAAATAATAATAATAATAATAATAATAATAATAATAATAATAATAATAATAATAATAATGATAATGATAATGATAATGATAATGATAATGATAATGATAATAATAATGATAGTAATGACGATGATGATGATGATGATGATGATGATAATAATAATGACAATAATAATTGCAATGGTATTAATTATAACAATATTTATAATAATAGAAAAAGATAAGTGACATGGAATGAAACGTAACAATCAGTATTGGATTTTGTTTTCATTTTTCTTTTTCTAAAATTTTTTCTTTTTTTTTTATTTCTTTCCTTTTCCTTTCTTTTTCTTTTCTTTTCTATTCTTATTTGTATATTTTTCTTTTTTTCTTTTTTTTT
>NC_140826.1:1377500-1390000 GCF_050613455.1 Vespa mandarinia | reverse complement strand
TACATTAGAATATATATATATATATATATATTATGCTATATTTATATTTTACTATAAATACATTTTTCGATATGATATATTATTTTTTTTATATCGATAATATTATAATTATTATTCGATCGATTTATTTGTTTTTATACAAATACCTATATTTTATTTTATTATTAAAAATTATTTATATGTACTTTATGTGTATTAAGAAAAAAAAGAAATATAAATATATATATATATATATATATATATATATATATATATATATTAAATTCACGGTAATGGTTTTCCTTGTATGTGTGTATATATCTATATATGTATATATATACATACATATATGTACATTTTTTTATATTTATAATTAACTGAAATATTCACGTGTCGCATTTAAAAAGACTCATTCATTATATATATTTATATATATATATATATATATATATATATATATATATATATATATATATATAATGAAGATATTAGAAATTAAATATTAGATATATAAGAAATTGAATACATTAGAATATATATATATATATATATATATATATATATATATTTATATATATATATTATGTTATATTTATATTTTACTATAAATACATTTTTCGATATGATATATTATTTTTTTTATATCGATAATATTATAATTATTATTCGATCGATTTATTTGTTTTTATACAAATACCTATATTTTATTTTATTATTAAAAATTATTTATATGTACTTTATGTGTATTAAGAAAAAAAAGAAATATATATATATATATATATATATATATATATATATATATACATACGTATATAGTTATAGAAAGAATAAATCACGTGTGAAATGTCAATAAATTCGAAAAATATGAAAGTAGAACTGTAGAAAGAAAATAGAAAATTTTCATAATGTTCATTTCGATAAGTAAAATATAAAAACAATCTTTTTTATTTCCGATCGATTCTGATCTTTCTTTTATTGGAAGTAAACTTTTGTAATATCGATTTATTCCTTTATTGGACATCACTCGATATATTGAAATATCGTATATCAACGAATGGCCGACCTTTCATAGGACATATTCATCCATCCTCGTAGAAAATATCTATTGATAGACGATCTCCACTGCAATAGGGTTCAATTTCGTTCGGCCTTTATGACGCATTGAGATTTGTCGAGGAATCAGTGATGTACAATACTATATGGAATATCGATACGAAAAATCGTTGATGTACGTTCCCATCTTGAATTATCTCTGTATATATATATATATATATATATATATATATATATATATATATATATATATATATATGTATATATATATATTTATTTATTTATTTATATACTAGATCGATAATTTCAAATTCTTTATTCCTTTTATTTATTTATTTATTTTTTTTTAATTTTTTTTATTATTATTATTATTATTATTATTATTATTATTAGTATTATTATTATTATTATTATTAACATTATTATTATTATTATTTCTTAATATACTTAAATATTCGTTAACGTATACGTGAAAAGTTTGCGGCTTTTTTTTTTTAATCGAGTATATAAATTTCGTTTTTAATGTGAAACATATTTTAAAGTGAAAGACGAAAAAACAAAAACAAAAGAAAAAGAAGAAAGAAAGAAAGAAAAAAAAAAAAAAAAAAAGAAGGAACATCACAAATTTTTCAATTAGCTTCAGTAATTCGTTATATAATATTCTATGGTAGATATTTAATAATAACCATTCTCAATGTGAATGTATGTGTAAGTCTGTATCTTTGAATATATATTATTTCTTTTTTTTCTTTTTTTTATTAATTTCTTTTTTAATATATTCCCATTTCCATTACCGTACATATCAGAATTATTTGAGAGCTTTGTAGATTTTATTGTTTTTTTGTTCACTTTTTTTTATTCCTTCCTTTTGCTTTTATCTATCTATCTATCTATCTATATATATATGGATAAATTTCACTTTTAACGCGTGACATATATTAAAGTGACCGATAAAAACAAAACAAAACAAAACAAAACAAAAAAAAGATAAAGAATAAAAATAAAACGTCACGAATTTTTCAAAAATTCCTTTTAATAATTCTAATTGATTATAGTGCATATTAAAAAATCTCGAACAAAATTTAAATAGCTTAATCGTAAATAGAAATATTTTTCCTCGAAGCTGATAGAAAGGAAAAATAAAAGAAAAGAAAAAAGAAAAAAGAAAAAAAGAAAAAACGAAAAAAGGAGAGAGAGATAGAAAGAGAGAGAGAGAGCCAATAAAAGCAAAAAAAAAAAAAAAAACAAAAAAAAAAGAAGTAAGGAAGGAAGTGAAAGAAATAAAGGAAGAAGGAAAGGAAGAAAGGTAGAAAGAAGAAAAATTTCGAGAGCTTTGTCGCCGGGAGAAAGTTTTAGAGAAGGTAGAACTGAAAAATCCTTTCGTTTCTCTTTTCGTTTCTCACAGAGAAAAACTCGTTAACGTGCACAGCGATCGGGTCAGTACTCTTAGCGTCGTTAGTTGATTGAATTGGGAACTCAATGGGCGTTCTCCTCGTTAAATCAAACACACGTCCCTACGAAAAATTTAGCAGTTCGCCGACATTATTTTGTGAGAGCTTGTCGTAGGTCCTCGAGAAGGTCCAAGAGAGACCCCGTAGAGCTAGTATACTCGATGATAGTGAAAAAAGAAAAAAGAAAAAAAAAAAAGAAAAGAAAAAAAATAAGTTCGAAAAGCTTCGTTAAAAGCGAGGCACGAAACGAGGCTCTGTTAATTTGCATTTTTTTCTTACATCTTGAGAAAGAGTGTGAGAGGGAAAGAGAGAGAGAGAGACGAAAAATTTCTCTTAGAGAAAAGAGAGAGAGAAAGAGAGAGAGAGAGAGAGAGAGAGAGAGAGAGAGAGAGAGAAAGATAAAGCCAAAGCATCTACGTGAAGAGAAATCCTCTTATTTTTCGATTCTTTATTAAATAAATACTTATCGATTGAATGATAAAGACGTTCCTTTTTAACAATCAATGATATCTCATTTTATCTCGTTACGAATAAATTTCTATAAAATCTTTCTTCTTTTTGTCTCTTTCTTTTTCTCTCTTTTTTTTTCTTTTCTCTTTGTTTTCTTCTTCTTCTTCTTCTTCTTCTTCTTCTTTTTTCGATCAATTTAAATGACAATGAAAGAAACATTTGAAATAATTAAAATGCATTTCGACGAATAAATTGTTGTATTATGAATTATGATATTTCAATTTCGATATCTCATTTAAAAGTATTAAAAATATCTCGTGACAAATTAATTAGTTCAACATTTAACGATAAACGAATCATTTTAAGCCATCTAATTTTAGAGATCTATCGTAAAGACGATTACGTTTTAGTTGAACAGAGGAAACGTGAATGAATCATATATTTCCTATCTATCTATCTATCTACGTATATACGTATATGCGTACATACACACACACATACACATACCATAGAATAACTAAAATAATGCGTATGAAATATAGAAACGTTCGTGAAAAGAAAATATGAAATAATGAAACTGTTCATTTCCTTGTCGTAAAGAAAGACTACGATTTTCCAATGGAATTCATCCTTTTTTTTTTTTTTATTAATTTGCGAATAACTAATTTACGCGATGTCCATACATATACACACATACATACATACATACATATATATATATATATATATATGCGTATATATAATATAGACATATATATCTATTTACGTATATACATCATCCGAATAAAGCATATTGACAAAGCAGATCGATGAGCAATTTAATAGCCTCCTCCTCGAATACGAATACGATCGATCGATCCCTGTGTATATATATATATATATATATATATATATATATATATATATATACATATATATATATACATATACACACTAGTATATGATAGTATAATGTGGAGTACGATGAATGAGTTACGATTTACATATACTTAAAAATACGTATATATAGGATCAACAAGGGCCTTATTACGGGCTCGATTAATCAGAATCGGCTTACTCCTGTTAAACTGCTTACACGCGAATTCTATGGAAGTTACATACACACAAACACACACACACACATACATATATAACTATACGTATAAGAGAGATAGGTATATATACTTACATATGTATGTGTATTTCGTAAAGAGTCACGAACATCCGCCGATGTAAACGGCATTAATATTCGTCCCACAAAGTGGATACGATCGGCCAGTAAACACGATCGGGCTTTAATGTTCCTCCGGAAGCAACGCATGTGCTTCCCCAGCATCGCGTGTTTGCGTTTTCCGCATAGTGTCCTGCCAAAAGCACGTACGCACGTGGACGTTCCACTACGTTTTAACAAGACAATCGAGCTTACTATCGATAGTTCCTTCCTATGTACCATTAATCCTTTCATTTCGTTCATCATTTTTTCCTTTTTTATTATTTTTCTTTTTTTTATTTTTTTTTTTTTTTTGTTTTTTTTTCTTCTTAAACAGCAGTCCTACCTCCTCAAAGAAAAAAGAAAAAAAACAAAAGAGAAGAAAAAAAAACGAAGAAGTTTCGATCAATATTTTCGAAAGTTAAATCTATTACTGTTGCATATGTTTGATGAATTAGTTCGAAAAAGTAATTACTATTTTATCGTTGAAAGTATAGTTTTCGATATTGAACATAATTATTGATACTTAGAGATTATATATTTTACGATAGATACGAGCATAGTTTATTATATATTTTCTTTTTAATTATGATCTTTTAATATGATAATAATACGTAGTGATTGTCTGACGTATGTTCGATTCTAAAATCTAATATTCTAATGTGATCTATATAATAGACCGAATAATTAAATCGAATTAATCGATTAAATCGAAGATCATTAATTTTTATGAATTATCCGTTGAATTAGTATACAAGTATTTATAAATCTATTGTCAATTATTACGATCTATAAAAATATTACTATTTATTGCAATTTAATGTAATAAATTTAAATGTTCACTTTTTAAACAGAAAAATGTTTGTTGATAAGTGTAATGTAATATTTCTGACGAAATCACATTGAAAAGGATCTTATTCGTTAGGATCTATCATTAGATCATTTCATTTCATAATAATTTCTTTCTTTCTTTTCTATCGTTTTTTTTTTCTTATTTTTTTTTTTTTTGTCTTTTCACGAATGAAAATTTAAAAATATTAATGAAATCTTGCAATTAGATAATTATCACGTTATAAAATCTATTGAAATAAAATTTTTGTTTGTATTTATATTTTCATTAACGATAAAATTATATCGATAAAAGTAATAATAATTTAAAGAATATTATTTCGAACAGATAATTACCAATTAAATATTAATAAACATATTTTCTCGTAAATCGAATGGGGAGGATATAATTTGTTTTAGCCAAATTTTATTCGTTTTGTTGTCGAATAAAATTTATCATATTCCTCCTGTGATTATGAGGTAGCATATATATATATATATATATATATATATATATGTATATATAAACAATCTGGATAACACATCATAATTAATTATACGTCACACATATGTTTCTATTATAACATTATGGAATCATTACAAATGAAAAAGTACACACACACACACACACACACACACACACACACACACACATATATATATATACTTATTTATTTATTTATTTATTTATTTATTTATTTAAATCACTTCGATAATTAAATTTCTCTTTTGAAAAAAAAATATATACATATATATATATATATATATATATATATATATGTATATATACTACATAATCTTTGAAAGGTAAGTAAAGATTTCTCTCGTATGTGAATAACAAAATAAACCAGTGACACATGTAAACGTTTGAAACACGGACGAACGCCCTTACAGTGTATGTAAATTCATTCGGAGAAAGGGCTTCGTCCCTTTTCTAACATTAACTGTACTACGTTACCACCCTATATCGTTGAATATTCCTGCTGTGGAAGGGCTTTAGTGAGAGGACTCAACCTGTGAGAATCGAATTATCTTCCTCTACGAGTACCTACGCCAAAATAATATTTCGCTTTAATGCTTTCACTTGATGCACGTATGTCGTGTCGTGCTTTGACGATATTGAAATAACGCGATTCGTTAAACGTCAAGCAACGAATAAATAAATAGATTATAATAAATATCTAATAATCTTTTTTCTTTCTTTTTTTTTTTTTTTTTTTTTTTTAGATTATATATAACTTTAAAAATGGAGCGCCTTTTTCGCATTAACATTAACGTAGGTCTAAATTAAAACTGTTTCTTCTTCCTTTTTTTTTTTTTTTTTATTAGATTTGAAATTATTTTCTTTGATAATTTTGTTTGCGCGAAGTGAAGATAACGCAATGTGAGTATACTTATTTTATTTAAAAATTTTATTTATTATGATTAAACTATCGTGTGCGCGTGCGCGTGCGTGTGTGTGTGTGTGTGTGTGTACATAACTTTTCTTTTTTCAGTTAAAAATTGTGCAAGAGAAATACACTTGAAAATTAATTATGTTTAATAATTAAAATGATGTATCTTTTGTTTTTTAATTACATTTTCTCTCTCTCTCTCTCTCTCTCTCTCTCACTCTCTCTCTTACCTTTCTGCGGTCAACAATTTTGTTTATAAACGTTTTTTGCTCGTTAATTCTTATAATAAATTTAATGTAATTCAATAAAGAATAATTCTTTTTCCTATATTCTTTTTCTTTTTTTTTTTTTTTTGGAAATTGCATCGCAAGAAACGCACTTGAAAATTAATTGATTTTAATAATGAAAACGACGATGTATTACGTTAGAATTTTGGTTGATAAAAAAAAATGCTTTTTTCTCTTCCTTTAAGTAAAAAAGAAAAAAAAAAAACCTCAGCGTATTCATCTACGCGCGCACGCGCGCGCGTGCATTAATTGATAATTAATTATTTTTAATACAATTCAGTCATTCGTTGTAACTACTTGTTGTGTGATAGATATATTCCAATAAAATTTTTAAAGTTAAAATCGAAAGTAACGTTTCGAAAAAGAAATAAAAAAAAACGACTAGAAAATCGTCTAATTGTATAATTCGTGTAAACAAAAAAAAAAAAAGAAAAAGAAAAAAAGAAGAAAACAGAAAAAGAAAAAAAGATAATAGAAAGAGAAAATAAGAAACGATAAAGAAAAGTAACGAAAACGAAAAGAAAACCAAAAAAGGAAAGGACAAAAAAAAGGAAAAAATATTTTTCAAGTGGCATACACCATTGTTCGATATTTCGACGTGTTACCTCGCACGGAAACGTGTCCCACTTGATAAAACGAAACTTTCTGTTTCTATACGTCGTTGTGCAACACCGATGCAATGCTCAGTCAACACAACGGGTTGTCCATTTTGATGAATAGTTCCGATCGTATACGCGTTTCCCAACCAACCAACCAACCAACCCACCCCCTCCCACTCTCACGGTATCGATACGTATAACGAACACACTTCACACATCAGATAGGTCAATTTTTATAACAA
Source organism: Vespa mandarinia (assembly GCF_050613455.1). Taxonomy (NCBI): domain Eukaryota; kingdom Metazoa; phylum Arthropoda; class Insecta; order Hymenoptera; family Vespidae; genus Vespa; species Vespa mandarinia. Next base: position 1,382,528 of record NC_140826.1, on the reverse strand, counting down.
CAATAACAACAACAACAACAACAACAAAAAATATATATATATATAAAGCAAATAAAAAAAATAGAAACAAAAATAAAATGAAATGAAATAAAATAAAATAAAAAGAAAAGGAAAAAAAAAAGGAGAAAAGAAAAAAAAAGAAAATTCTGAAGCTTCGCAGTAGTTATTGTTCTTTTCGACGTCATATAAAATAAAAAATGTACGAACTGTAAAAATATTTCGTTTATTATTTAGTTATCGCTTGTGCTTTTTCTCTTTCTCCTTTTTGTTTTTTTTTTCTTTTTTTTTTTTTTTTTTTTGCATATTTTTTTTTTTCGTTTTTTCTTTTCGTTCTCTATTTTACTTCTCCCGCGAAAAAGCTGAACTTTTGTTATCGAAATCAAAGTCGACGTGTGAAGTACAAATGAAAATAATCATTGAAAGAAAATGAAAAAGGATAAATGATAAAGATACGTTTAGGTATGTCGTATGATACCGTGGTTAATTATATTTTTGTATTTCGATAAATCTTCTATTAATTCGCTATTAAGAAATATTAACTTTTGTATAACTATGAATCATTTACGATAGAAAGGCTAAAGGGAAAGTAAGATAAACGTTTGAAATCATGATTATAGCAAAGCTCGATCGAGTCTAAACATTTCCAATTAGCATGCGGTCCTGTATTGAGGCGAATATTTTGATCGTCCTTAACCACGCGCACAGCACGGAATAATAGTCTGAGAACCGCATCGCGGCGCTATCGAATAATACGCTTGATCGAATCGAACCAAAAGCAGGGCCAAAGGGCGGAAAGTGATTAAATAACCCGTTAGAGATTCTACGTATGGATGCGTCAGGTCAACTGTTGATACGTGTAAGCTTACGATGACATCTCTTTCTCTCGCACAAACATATCACAAACATAATAATTATTTGAAAATTATATGAAAATTCGATTTATATAAATAAATTTAGATAAATAAATTTTTATCATGAAGTTTATTTAAAATATTACATGACGACACGTATAAGTTTTTAGAATGACGTCTCTTTCTCTCTCACAAACACACACACACGCGCGCGCGCGCGCACATGCACACATACACGAATTATTTGATAATATGAAAATTCAATTCTTATATATTTTCAACGAAAATGTCACGTCTATCAAATTTTCTTTAAATAAATTTTTATCTCTAATAATCATATCGTTATCTAATGATAATGAAATATTTATTTTATAAGGGATGATATTCTTAATAATATGTTTATCTTAATAAACTATATTTTTATCTTGAATATTATAGATGATCTAATATCAACAAAATATTTTTTTTTGTATGAAAAGATAAATCTTATGATTTAAAGTAAGATAATAGTAAGCTCTGTTATCCTTAATAAAAAGTTTATTTTGAATATCACGGATAAGTGACACATGTAAGTTTACGATAACGTCTCCTTTTATCTCACAAATACATACATACACATACACACACAGAGAGAGACACACACAGATACATACGAATTATTCTCGATATATGAAAATTCGAACAAAACAGATTTTATACTTTTTAAATTTTCTTAACAAATTTTTATCTTGAATATCATTCACGATATGACACGTTAATAAAATATTTTTCAATTTATTTTTCAAAGAGTATAATTCTTATAAACATACTGTAAATATATTTGTAGATAATATTTGTTTAAAGTATAAGAAAAGATTACATCGAGATCAGTTATTTTTTAACAAAAAGTTTATCTTGAATATCGCGATAACATACGATGATATATGTATGCTTACGAAAACTTAAAAGCTCTCTCTCTCTCTTCCTCTTACACATGCATGCATACATACACACTGATACACACACACACACACACACACACACACACATACAAATTATTCAATGTATGTAAATCCGATCGATCGAGTTAGGTTCCTTTCAACAAAATTTTACATCTTTCAGATTTTCTTAACAAATCTTCATCTTGAATATCATACATGATCTAACGTTAATAAAATATTTATTTTCTCAGAATAAATCTTGTAGATATATATATATGTACATAGAATATATTTGTTTAAGTATAAAGAAGATTATCGTAGATTTCAAATATTCTTATCTAATACTTATAATTTATTTTTCAATTTATTCTCTATGTCAAAAATAATTTTTATTGAGAAAATTTTATTTATTAAAAAAAAAAAAAAAAAAAAAAAAAAAAAACAAACAAACAAAAAAATATATATACATATAAATGGATAATTGTGCAAGATCTTTATTTTTATTTTTTTTATTTTTTTTTTTTTCCAGAAAGATTCTCATTCTTTTCGATTAACGTTTTATCGAACTACAGTCGAATTACTTCCTTACTGACAAGACGAGATTCTCCCTCTATCTCTATCTCTCTCTTTCTTTCTCTCCTTCTCTCTCTCTCTCTCTCTCTCTCTTTCTCTCTCTCTCTCTCTCTCTCTCTCTCTCTCTCTCTTGGAAATATGTGACAGGCGAATAAATTGATGCGATTATGTTATTGAAGCGATTCATGCCAAACGCGAGACGCGATTTCTATGACACATATTCAAAATATTCCTCCCTTTTCTGAGTGGGAACTAACGTTTTATTATTGTGAAGATCTCTTGTTGTGATTGAAAATCGAATAAACGATTATTGCTCTAATGCTTTCGTTTAGATACAGATTCTTACGTAAAAGCGAGATCAAAAGGTTCGTCCGGATAAACGTCATTAAATTTAATTCGAATGATTTAACTGTTTTTTTTTTTGTTTTTTTTTTTTGTTTTTTTTTTCTTATTTTGTAAATAAAAACAAAATTCAACTCGAACTCCAACGCAAATAAAATTAAATGATTAATAAATATAATGGAATAGTAATAGAGTGAGATTGATTCTAAAAAAAAAATGTCTTTTCACGATACCATGATATATCGATCATTATCGATTATCGATCGTTCGTCTTTATTTTTGTTCAATCGAATGATCAAGAATTATTTATAAATAAATTTAATAATCTATATAGAATCAAAGATTTCAAAGGCAATAATTCAAGATTATAAAAGTATTCGATAAATTCGTTTATATTAAGCGATTAAATATGAATTAATAAATATTCGTAATATCGCATACGAACAAAATTTATATAATTTATTTTATCGATATTTGTGAAATCGACGTATTACGAAATAATGATAATGACATTGAATATCATTGCTAAATTATCTTAAACATTATCACGTTATTATCGTAGTATTAAAAGAAAACGTTATGACGAAAGATACAAAACGACGAGATATGTCATACGTTCGAAACGTAACACGATAATAAGAAAAATAAAAAGGCATTATAAAAATCTGCCAATTTTATCATTGCCATTATCATTGCGTCATCATAAAAAATAAATTCCTTCTTTCGCAAAAAAAGAAAAAAAAAAAAAAGGAAAAAAAAAGAAAAAAAGAAAACTTATGATTCCGGCAATAAAAATTCTAAATACGGGCCGGAGTTAGCTTCAACACGCAAGAAGATGGACATTAAAAGTCGTACGAAAGAAATTTAAACGCTCGACAGATAGAGGAATGAAAAGAAAGAGAAAGAAAAAGATAAAGATAGAAAGAAAGAGAGAGAGAGAGAGAGAACACTTTTCTTTTTTATCGCGTGGTGAGAGAGAGAGAGAGAGAGAGAGAGAGAGAGAGAGAGAGAGAGAGGTTGGTTGTTCCAAAGGGGTGGTCGACATTTTCGACATGCTCCTCCGATTTTACAGTCGGGGATCGTTGAGCTCTTTCTTATTGCGTGGATAGACGATCTTCGACAGAGAGAGAGAGAGAGAGAGAGAGAGAGAGAGAGAGAGAACGTACGTACGGATTGCTTCTCATTTTTTGCTACTCAAGAAACCTCCTTCTCCCTTGATTTCCTCTCCCACTTCTTCCCTCCACAATTCTTCCTCCCTCCCCATCGACTCTGAACCATCCCCTAAAAGTCTCGGCGATGTACCCTCTTCAACGAACAGTATATCTCGAATGAAAAAAAAAAAAAAAGAAAAAGAAAAAAAATGGAAAAAAAAAGAAAAAAGATAGAAAGAGAGAGAGAGAGAGAGAGAGAGAGAGAAGAAGGAATCTCGAGAACGAGCGGGATCCCGCATACGAAATATATTCGACGTATTTTACTTCTCTCCCCTTCTTTCTTTCTTAACTCGTCTTTCCTTTAGCCTTTCCTTACTTTATTGAGTCGTGAATTTCATCGAAGTATCTTATTTTATTTTCTTTTTTTCTTTTTTTTTTTTCCTTTTTCCATCTTATTTCTAGGATAAAAATAAAGAGAGAGAGAGAGAGAGAGAGAGAGAGAGAGAGAGAGAGAGGGAGAGAAAGAATGGCGATAATTTCTTCTTCCTTTCTTCATTTTCTTTTTTCCGTCTTTACTTCTTTTTCTTTTCATTTTATTTATTTATTTATTTTTTTTTCTCTCCCTTTCAGTTTACACGCGTTTATCCGACCGTTCAATGAGCCGACTTTTAAAGGGAACTATAACGTTTCCTATTCGCATTCTTCGACGAGGACTGACAAGGGAAAGAATAATGACGATACTTTACTGAATTCCTGTTAAACGACGCGAGAGAAAAGTCGAAGAGAACTTTTTATATTAAATGTAAATTCGATGGAATTTATAAGAATATCCTTGTAAATTTATGAGATACGAGATAGAAAGAGATGTATACATTTTTTAAAAGATTTATATATATATATATATATACACATATGTATATGTACGTATATAAATTTAAGAAGAGTTATTTTGAAATAGAGTATAAAAAATGATGAAGAATATTGTATCGAAAATATATATGACGATATTTAACTTCAATATTGAACATCAAGTAATTTTGAAATAACATCACATCGATATATTTTTATTCCTTTAAATCATATTTTGGTTGTCTTGTTTCTTCTTTTTTTGCCAATAAATCAATTGTTAGTTAATATTATACTACGCTATAAAGTTAATAATTTTGCTAGATATAAATTATATTTATTGTT
>NC_140826.1:1365000-1372500 GCF_050613455.1 Vespa mandarinia | reverse complement strand
CAATTGAAAGCTGTTTTTGATTATTTATTATTTATATAAATAATTTATATAATAATAAATTTAAATATAAATAATAAATTTATATAAATAATTTATTATTTATATAATGACGGATTTAAAATTTTTTTCCCCCTTTTTCTTTTTTCTTTATATATAATTATCACAATCATAATTATTAGAGTAACGTCAATTGAAAGCTGTTTTTGATTATTTATTATTTATAAATGATATGAAATTATTTATTATTACGGAGTAAAAAATAATAACGAGTAATTGGAGAGTTTTTTTGTTTTCTTTTTTTTTTTTTTTTTTTTATTTTTTCAATTAAACATCAAATCGACAGACGTAATAAAAACAGATCGTTAATTCTATATCGTTAATAATGGAACAAAAATTATTATCATTATAAATCACTATTTATATTCATGCATAATACACAAACATATACACACACACACACACACACATGTGTATATATAAAAAATAAATAAATATAAAGAACTTCGATATGTTTTTACATTTGCTATGTAATTTAATAATAAAAGTTTTTTTCTTCTTTTTTTTTTTTTTTTTTTCTTAAATAAAACCTTTTATAAATAAAATCTTTGATAGTCTTGGATACACGATTCTCTCACGTGACCTGATATTTTTTTCTTTTATCGTACCTACGTGTTCGAAGAGAACTAAGAAAGGAAGTCTACGGCAAGGGAAAAAAAAAAGGCAGACAGAAAAAGGAAGAAAGACAGACAGATGGAGAAAAAGAGAGTAAGAGAGAGAGAGAGAGAGAGAAAATGAAAGAAAGAATAGGTGGAAGGGAGAAGAGTCGAAAGACATGCTAGACATAACGATCGTCCAGGCATGGTCTGGAGCTCGTCTTGTACTTTGTCCTATGGGAATACAAAGAGCGTCGGTCCAGCTCCGTCCGTTCTACCGTTGCGTTGTTGAAGCTAGCGAGAGTGAGCAGTCGTGTGTGTCCAGGCCAAGCATTCGTCAGAGAATTAATGGCCGGCACGGGGCTCGCAGAAAGCATTATTTCGGCGGAAAAGCGACGAGGCAAGAAATTATGGTTCACGGTTGTCGAGGGACTCAGCTCGTACTACTGAAACTGATCGTAGATTTTGAAATAGACGAGAAGGAGGTGGAGTTGAAAATAGAAAGGAGAAAGGTGTTCGCCTGTCTAAAGATATTAAACGATTTTGATCCTCTCCAGTTCGTGCGATCGTTCGTACGATTAAAAAAAAAAAAAAGAAAAGAAAAAAAAATCAAATTATAATGAAATATAATCAAGTTGACACTAGAAAGACCGAAACTTAATATATATCTATATTATACCAAAAGTACAGAGCGGTCAAAATGACAGCATTGTGAATGTATAATTAATGTGTTTTGAAATTTTTTTTTTTTAATTTATATTTAATATTTTTTATATTATTCACAGTTATATAACAAGTTATTAGTAAGTATTAACAATAAAAAAAAAATTCTAAAAAAATTGTGTCATTATATACATAATTGTTTTTCCAATTGAAAATTGAAATTAAAAACCAATCAAAATGACTTCCTTGGACAATCTAGTGTTAAGAATTATAACGTAATTCTAATAACGTTGATAACAAATTTAACGTGTGAGTATATTTAAAAGATTATATTAACGATCGGAATGAATAATAAAGAGAAAGAAAAATACAAAGATAAAGTAAAAAGATAATAAAAAAAAAAAAAAAAAAAAAAAAAAAAAAAAAAAAAAAATATAGGATCGTACGTGTCGATATTCTTTTTTTAAATTTGTTTCATTCATTAATCAATTTATACATCGTTTTATATTTATCTCGTAATCAATTAATCTCATCAATTATACTCGTAACGAAATAGTAATTACAATTAAATAAAATTATATGTTAGTTTTCTTTGTAATATCTTTCTTCCACTTAATCTATATTTTACGTTTTACTTATCCTCTTTTATCCCAGATTTTTCATACTTTATTTCGTACCTATTTCGCACTTAATTTCTATTTACCTTTGTAGTTATACACGAGAGAATATAAAACGAAATTACGATTATAAAAGAAAATAGTACAAACATATATAATTACACGTTTCATGTTTCTTTGTTATATTTATATTTTGCTTTGCTTCTGCACTTGACAGTATATTAAATGTAACTGTGATTGAAGAAAAAAAAAAAAAAATGGAAAAAAAAAGAAAAAAAAAATTAAGGAATATAGCGGACACCACACGTCATTTTTCTTTCAACTTATTGGAAACGTTCACGTACAAATTGTCTACATGAAAAATTCAAAATTATCTTCAACGTGAATTATTTTTACTAGAGAAAAAAAACTCGAAGGAAATCTCTAGGGGAAAAGAAACGCTAGTTTCTTTTTACAAAAGAAAAAGAAAAAAAGAAAGAAAAGCAAAAAAGGAAAAAAAAATTTTGATAAATAACATTTAAAATTCATACTTTTTTTTTTATTTTCCATAATCTTTCTTTCTTTTTTAATCCACATCGAAATAAAATATTTTTATAACGTTCTTTCGATAATGTTAACGTTATATACATACATATATATATATATATATATATATATATATATATATATATATATATAAATAAATAAAAACATAAATTTTCTTTTTTATTTCATTAAAAACAAAAAGAATTTAATTATCCGAGAGACATAAGAAAAAAAAAAAAAAAAAAAAAGCGACGTTTTTAATACGACAAGTAATTAGAGTTATTCTTATTTCGACTATAATAATAATGATGCTGAGAGCGGCAATAGAATGAATTTGTATGAAACTGTAATATCGGAATTTCTCCAATAACGAATCCTTTCGCGATAATATTCACGAATAAAGGGAAGGATATTTCTTTTCTTTTTATTTTTTTTTTCTTTTTTTTTTCTTTTTTTTCCGCTTTCCCGTCAGAAAAACTTTAGGAAAAAATTCTTTGTCTCGGAAAAGCGAGGCATCGATCTGTGAACGATTCCACGTTGCATATGTAGTAGTCCATAACCATGAAATGATTCATCGAATCGGCAAAACCGATTTTGTTTCTTTTTTATTTCGTTCTTTACAACGCAATCAGAGAAATGAACGACAACATTGTTTTCGTATTATTCGATGGCTGCACGACTTATTACTTTTCTATTATTTTTATTTTCTTTTTTCTTTTTTTTTTTTTTTTTTTTTACTTTTATTCACTTTTGTTTCCACATTTTATTCACGAGTTATTCGACGCAGCAACATTTTTACTTTTTCTCTGGAGAATTATTTAAAAGAAAAAAAAAAAAAAAGAAAAAAGAAGAAGAAGAAGAGAAAAAAAAAGGAAAAGGAAAAAAAAGAAAAAAAGAATGAAAAAAAAAGAAAACAAAAGAATTAATCGTTAAGCTTCAATATATATATATATAATTAATTAATTGATCAAATATATTATGCATTTAAAAGTGTTTCCTATTAATAGATGAATTTTATGAAAAATCAAAACAAAATTTATTCAATTTCTAACATATCTCGATATTATTTATTATTATTCCTTTTGAGATCATATGAGCTCTTAAGTATTATAAGGTATTGTGTAAAAAAAAAAAATAAAAAAAAAAAAATAAAAAAATAAAAAAAGAAAGAAAACAATTACATCGAGTCATACATGAATTGCGATATGCGATATAATCTTTGATCTACAATCTGATCGTACATATAATAGTATTATTAGAAAAAAAAGAAAAAAAAAAGAAAAAAGAAAATGAATTTTATATGAATATCCAAATTTACAAAAAAAAAAAAAAATTCTAAATCTAAACTAAATATAATTACAGGTACGTGTGTACCTGTAATACCTTCGTATTCGAATACGATCAAACATTAATGAATCTTCTTAATTTCTAATACTGTTCTAACGGAGATAAGTATCCTTATACGTCAAAACATTTAATTTATTGTCACTGTCGGTTTACAATCTCAAGATAATATTAATACATAGTCAAGACAATATTTCATCAGATTCTAGATTATTTCAAATATAATTATTACAGTTAGTTTACCACATAAACTATAGGTATAATTACCCTAATTATCAATATTACAAACCATTTCATTGACTAACAACGTACGAAGGAGAATCATGTTTCCTTTTGGATTCATTGTTATTAGAGGATAACCTATACATTTACAATTCTCGTTTGACACTTTCTAATTTGTCATTAGATATCATCGTTTAATTGCTATTCGTAAATCACTATTATTCATGGATCTTTATAGAATACTATACTAGATAGAATAGAATACTATGCTAGATTCATTAAAGTTAATCGTTATTCAAAAGACACACACACACACACACACACACATATATATATATATATATATATATATATATATATATATATATATAAACAGAGAGAGAGAGAAAGAGAGACAGAGACAATATGTGCAGTATGATAAGTGAATTCAAAGCATTATGACGTCGACGATCCTAATGAAAATTATCTCATGAACGATATCGCAAATGATTCTGATTGTCGGAAACAAAATTTCCCCTAGGTCGAATTTCTCCGCTCGCATTGCGCTCTGTTTCACATAGTAATTATCGTGAAGATAGAACGATAAATTGTAACGATCTCGTCAAATTAATGTTATCATTAGTTCATTCATCACGATATATATATATATATATATATATATATGTATGTATACAGATTTCATGAAAAAACGTAAAACGATATTCCTATTTGTTAATTATCAAACTGGACATTCTCGAATTTTTTTTCGAATTTTATTTCAAATTTTTCTTCATTCATATTGAACGATCAAAATTTTATATATGTATAATAACAAAATTCCATTTCAACGAAAACATTTTGTACACTCTGTATATATATTATATATATGTAGTATATATATATATATATATATATATATATATATATATATATTATAATAAATAAATTTTGCAAGGCAATAACTTTGATCATTTTGAATATTTCTTGTGATATGTAAAAATATTTGTTTATAAAAATTCTATGGCTATAATAATAATAAAAATATATAATAATAAAATAATAATAATTTTTTATTGTAGATGAATCCATAAAAGATATTTGCTTGAAATATCTACGATCTTTAATTTCAAAGATATTCACATCCAAATGAAAAACGTGGCTAAAAAATAATATAATTAAAAATTGTTTCTTTCGTTAAAAGAACAATTTGTTTATTAATTAATTATTAATTTATATGTAATTTTATAAATCAAGTAGTAATCTGAATTGTTTTATTTTTAACAAAATAAGATGAATTTAGTTTGTAAGAATTTATTTTATAAAAATTGTTTATAACAAATTGTTAATTAATTATTAACAAAATGTAGAGACAAAAAAAAATATAGTGGAAATTTTGCCTTTTAAAATGATACCCTAGTCAAGTTTCTACGAACTTTAATTCCAGAGATAATCCCATGCAAATGGAAAACTTTGTCATTAATAATGTAGAAAATAATTTGTTTATTAATTATTATTTATTAATTTTTGTAATTTTATCAATCAGAATATTGAATTTTTATCTTTCTTTTTTATCTTTTCGTTAAAATAAGATGAATTCAAGTTCATAAGAATTTGTTTATAAAAATTGTTTATAACAAAATTGTCAATTAATTATTAACAATATGCGGGCAAGAAAAAAAATAATAGAAATTTTGCCCTTTAAATCGATACTTCATTCGGGTTTCTACGATTTTTACTTTCGAAAATATTTCCATTCAAATTGAACATGTTTATGTTAACCCATTGACCTAACAATTTCATTCAAATTGACTCGAAGACACAGTAACCTACATAAATTCCGAGAATTTACACGAGCACACTACTACTACTACTACTACTACTACTACTACTACTACTACTACTACTACTACTATTACTACGAGCAGCTGTTTTATATGAATAATGAATGAAAATCTTTCGAAGACGATATCTTTGGAACGAAAAACCGTAAAGACTTGAAACAAAGACCATTTTCAATTATGATTTATTCTTTATTTATTTAAATATTGCAATAATATCGGTATAACAAAATTGATTTTCTTAATAATCATTAAAAATAGAATTCTTTTCTTTTCTTTCGTAATAAGTACATAATCGTAATATATAAATATTTTAATTATAATTATATAAATTTTAATTTGTTTATTTAAAATTAAGAATAGACAATCTACGAAATATAAAGATCTTTTACTTTTTTTCAAAAAAACTTCTCTTTCGTAACTTAATTCCTATCATATTAATTATTACTAATCACATTACATTTTAATTTAATCGTTAATATGAATTTTATTTTATTTATTTAAAATAAGAAATGAAAGATTTATTAATAAATCGTCAATTTAAGAAATTGAAGTATCAAAAACTCAATGAACTTACATATTTCATGATAAATAATCATAATTATGAAATAATCTCTAGAGTTGAATAATTTTTCGACATTCATGAATTAACATTTTGTTTATACGAAATGTCAAACTGTATCGATCAGTGAGAAACAAGAACATATGATTCCCTTAAAAAAAAAAAAAAAAAAAGAAAAAAAAAAGTTGAACTACACTTTATATGTCCTTTATACGTCCATCAATAAAAAAAAAAGAAATTATTTACATATTATACTTCCTTTCTCTCCTCTTCGTACTATACTTCCGCTATTGGACTTCCGTAAACATATCTCTCTAAAATAAACATGACGATATTCAAGGTTATTGTTTCATCCTGTACATAAATATATATATATATAAATAATTTTTATTTTAATTATTCGCATCAAATGATAAAACAAATATTCCAATGAATTTTCTCAATTTTTAATAGGAAATACAAAACCAGCGTAGTTCTTTAAAATTGAAACGAAATATATAGATTGATATATCGATAAATCCCATGGGAACTTTAAAAATATTATCGATACTAGCTATGATTATCTTCTCTGATTTCACATATATCCCAAAGGTCCCATGAAAATATCGAAAGTATTATGGTCAACCGTTTTCTTTTTTTTTCTTTTTTTTTTTTTTTTTTTTCTTTCGATTACCTCACGAAGCCTAGTATATTTATATGAGTAATGAAATGGACGATAGAAGGGAATAGCGACAGAGACAGATATAAATTAAAAGATTAAAGAAAGAAAAAGAGAGAGAGAGAGAGAGAGAGAGAGAGAGAGAGAGATAAAGAGACAAAGGAAGCCTTGATAATACATATTGTCTAAACGTATTATCTATATTATATATATATATATATATATATATATATATATATATATATATATATGTATATTCTTCATTGATTGCAGACATGCTTTGGATTATATATATTCTTCATTGATTGCAGACGTGCTTTTGATTACAGAAACGCGTTATGCTAACTACCTTTATCCCCGATTGCATATTAAAGGCCTTCACTAGGCATTATGCAATAGTCAAGTTGGTTTATGGTGCTTCCTACAAGTACCGTTGGTA
>NC_140826.1:1350000-1360000 GCF_050613455.1 Vespa mandarinia | reverse complement strand
TCTTTCTCTTTAACATTCAATCTCTCTCTCTCTCTCTCTCTCTCTCTCTCTCTCTCTCTCTCTGTCTGTTTGTTTGTTTGTTTCATTCTATCCGTCAGTCTGTCCGACTGTCTGTCTGCCCGTCTGTATCTCTCACTCTCTTTTATCCGTCTATCTTTTCTCTTCTTTCTTTATTTGTCTTTCTTTCTTTCTCTATTTCAAAGTTACTCTTTTAATGCTCGATTTAGATTTCAAACGAATACATACATACATACGTATGTACACACATATATACATACATATATAGAGATATAGCTAAAACGAGTCCTTTTGACTACTATCATCCTCTCTCTCTCTCTCTCTCTCTCTCTCTCTCTCTCTCTCTCTCTCTCTTTCTCTATTCGTTTTCAAGTTGAACGCCGAGTAAGAGAGATCGCAAGGGTAGTCGTTAAGTCGCCACTTTGCGCACCAATTTCGTATCGACGTTCTCGAAAAGGGGAGAATAATTTTCGAGATGTTCTTCCGCAAAACTGGTACATCTCCTCCTCAGTCTCAGTTCTAGATTATCTTTCAAACGTGAAAGCACGAAAATGAATCGGTGCCTCTTTGAAATCCTTATTCGTGAAGATGAATATTATCGTCGAAACTATTCTTCATATCATCCGTCATAAACGTTCTACCTTTTTCTTTTCTTTTTTTCTGTTTCACATTTTTTTTTCTATTCTTTTTTTCTTTTTTTTCTTTTTTCTTTCTTTCTTTCTTTCTTTTTTTCTTTTAATATTAAAATATCGTCGTGTCAATTTTTAATCTGACGTATGTCTTACGAGTAATTACAAACGAAACGTCGTAAGTATAATTATGTGAAAATAATTCGTTCTTTTCTTTTACTATTTCATTCGTTCGCATTCGCGAACGTTCAAATCTTTCTGAAATATCGTTTTCTTCATATTTTAAATAAATCCATTCTCTATGTATTACATATCATTTAAAGAGAAAAAAAGAGAAAGACAGAAATAAGTAAAGGAGAATTTGACGGAACAATTTTAAGATGAGAAATGTATAAAGTCCTTTTGACGTTCTTTCTGTTTTTTTTTTTTTTTTTTTTTTTTTTTTTTTTAATAAAGAAAAGAGAAAAGAAAATAATAAAAAAAATATCGTCGCAATCGTTCATTATCGCTTAAAACATTGAAATTATACAAAGTGATAATATTTCTTGAAAAAAAAAAAAAAAAAGAAAAAAGACTACGATTGTAATGACACCAACAAAAATTATCTCTTTCATATTTCATTCAAATACGTTGTTAAATTTTTCTTCTTCTTTTCCTATTTTTTTTTTTTTGAAGTTTCACTTTGTTTTTTTTCTTTTTTTCTTTTTTTCTTTTTTTCTTTTTGAAGTTTCGATCAAAATTACTCACTCTGTATATAATAATTTAAGAAGAAAAAGTGAAAGAGAAAGAGAAAGAGAGAAAGAAAGAGAGAGAGAGAGAGAGAGAGAGAGAGAGAGAGAGAAATATAAAAAGGGAAATGGTGTTCAATAAGATTTAACAGAACAATTTAAAAGTGTTCTCATTGAAAAATGTAAAACGTTTCTTACTTTCTTTCGTCGATTTTTCAATTTTGGCAAGCAACAATAACTTTCCGTAGGATCAGTAATGTTTTCTCTCTCTCTCTCTCTCTCTCTCTCTCTCTTATATATATATATATATATATATATATATATATATATATTCCTCTTTTTGCAACACTTTTGTAAGTATCAAAACGATTTCTTTTCTTCTCATTTTCCTCTTATAATACGGCCATAGGAAGAAACGAGTTCTATCTTGGATGTTGTAGTAAATCGCTGATGTTAAAGAGAATGTTACCATGGCCTTATTCTCTCTCTCTCTCTCTCTCTCTTTCTTCTCCCTCTCTCGCTGACTTTCTTTCATCCTAAAACCACGATTCTCTTAGCCTCTAACCAACATTATGAACCACGATAGTAACAAAAGCTGATGCTCACTGACCGTAAAATAATGTGTATGGTAATTCACGTGAAACACAGAGGCACGTACACGTTACATATATACATGAATAAATCTACTTCACATACAACTATGAACGATAATAATGTACGTATGTGTATGTCTCCCTATCTCTCTTCCTCTTTGTCCTATCCGTCCGTTTGTCTGTGTTATATCAGTGAGAAAGAGAGAAAGAGAGAGAGAGAGAGAGAGAGAGGATAGAAAAAGATATAGATAGAGATAAAGAAAATCGTAGAGGTTCAATAAGGAACGTTAAAATACATTTACACGCTAGTTTGCTTTTCTCATAAAACATACATACATATACACACACACACACACACACATAATACACATATAAGTATATATATATATATACTTGCATAGATTCACATATGTAATAGATATAATCGAGATAACTCATTCGAGCGGATAATACGAGCTACGATAACTTCGGTTAGCTCGATCGTTCGAACGAGCAAATTCGAAAGAAAAGAGAAAAAAAAGTTGAACGTAAGTGTGGAATGGGGTGGTTAGAAATAGGGGGAGGGAGAGGGGGAGGTGGGTGGGGCATAGATAGTGAGTGAAGGAATAAGATATAGCTTGGTTGATCTGAAATATCGTGTCGAGTTTCGTCTCTATCAGAGTGAAACAGGACGGGAGGTAAAATTCAACAGGAAGGGTTCGACTTATGACATTTCGATGTATCGAACGAGTCCTCGACGAACGAAGGAAGATCCGATAGAACTCTTTCGAGATTGAGTGCAACGTTTTGACAGCTTTTCCATTGGTTCAACGAAAATTTGAAGTGTCAATAACGATGACACCGTTTCGTTTGTGCATTGAAACGAACAAACGAGTGTTCCACGATCACGAGAATGCGCATCTATGAGAACGCGGAACTTACACCGTCCTATTCTTCCTTCTATCTCTTCTTCTTCGTCTTCTTTTTCTTCTTCTTCTTCTTTTTTTTTTTTATTATTTTGAAATTCTCCAATTTAAATACCTACGAATTTATTTCAACGTCGTTACAAAAGTTTCTATTATAATGTTTTTCGAAACAAAATTATTTTCAATAATAATAATAATTATAATCAATAAAAAAAAAAAAAAAATAATAATAATAATAATAATAATAATAATAATACAATCATTATAATTGTAATTTATTCGGCGCAAGAGTATTGTCTGTCCTTTCATCCCCTTCTATCTCCTTTCTACCCTACCCAACATTTAAGGAATTTCTAGAATCGATTGACGAGCGTAAGACGAATGATTCTAATTTTAATTCTAATTAATTAAAAGGATAATTGTTCTCGTAGAAATTTTTTTGTACGTGTAAAAAAAAAAAAAAGGAAAGAAAAAAAAAAAAAAGAAAGCTTATCGTAAATATAACGTTATTTATCGGTATATTACAACGTTCGGAAATACTCTAGAGTAATTTCGTAGATGTACGAGCCGTCATGTTGCAAGCAGGCTGGTACCATCAGGTGGTACTGGATCGGGCAGTTATTATAATCAATGTGCCGCGTTATATTAAAACTGGTCGAGTCAGAACGATATTCCAACTGTTACCATGAAAATGGTTACATAATCAAAATGTATTCTGGCTAATGCGGCTTTGGGACAAATGAAAATTGTTGTTTTCTCGGGTGAAAAAAAAAAGAACAGAAAGAAAAAGAAAAAGAAAAAGAAAAGGAAAACAAAAGATATATCGGAATATGATTAAGCAATTAAATATATTATAGTTAACATATCTATATCATATACTTATCTATTTATACTTAATGGATATTATAATATTCATACGTTATCCCAAATAAAATATATTATACTATATTGTATGTATCTGTCTCTCCCTCTCTCTCTCTGTCTGTCTGTGTGTGTGTGTGTGTGTGTATATATATATATATAAATTTTATTACTGTTACTATTTATAAAGGATGGGTCTAAAGTTATTGGCTGAATTTTAAAATCAATTATTCTTTTTCGAAATACTTCTTTTTTCTTAAGTTAATTCTTCTTTTTTTTTTCAAATAATAAAATTGCGAGCCTAGGAAATCTCAAAAAAAAAAAAAATAAAAAGACTATTAAATGCATTTGTATATTTTATAATACACTAATATATATATACTTCTTTATTGTATAAATCTTTTCTTTTATTTGATAAATCTTTTTTTTTCCTTTTTTTTCCTTTTTTTCTTCCTTTTCGTTCAATGAATCAATTTATTATAATCTACTTGCAAGCATTAATAATCGAAGTTCTATTGTTCTTGCTTCGTTCGTTCCTTTCAAATTTCGACACTGTTCTCGAAAGTAAGAGGAAATAGATATTTTAAATATACAATTGAGATTTATCTCGATTGATAGCTAGAAACAAGATATTTCATGTTAATAATTTTTCGAAATAATTATTAATTTCTTCTTCTTATGTAACTTTTGTTCGTTCGATAGTATCATTCGATTTGAAATACGAAACTTCTTATTCTTCGTTTATTCTTCGCGATGCAACGAATTATTATTCAATGGAGAAAAAGTTGAAAGCTTGAAAAAGTCAATAGAATAGATAAATTTCTTCATATGTTTTTTTTCACAGTGAAACAAATAATTATTTGCATTTATTTATTTTATTAAAAATCATTTCTCGATATAAACATTGAATAAATAGATTCATTTTATTTTATCATGTGTTTAACAATGGATCACTGTTTAACGATCTTAAAAATGTAAATCTTTATCTTACAATTTGGTTTTTCTTTTTTTCGAATTATTATATATGTCTAAATCATTAGAAATTATGACGCATATATGTATATATATATATTTTTTTTTGTTTTTGTTTTGTTTTAGATCTTACCAAAATATAATAAATGAATATATATACTGGAGTATATATAATAATTACTGTAATATTATTTCAGAAAGTATACAGTAATATCTATCGTATTACACATAATATACCATATTATACATGTAGTATTATTTTTTTACTATGTATTAAAAATCTATACATATATATATATATATATATATATATATATATATTTATATAATGCTTCGTGTATTTAAGGGAAGAAAGGAAAAAAGTTAAAAAAAAAAAATGTTCTCTGGACAATATCCACTTGTTGATGGAAAAGTAAAGAGGTGAAAGAGGGAAAGGAAAGGGAAAAAGAAAAAAGAAAAAAAAAAAAAGAAAAAGAAAATAGAATATTCAGAATAAGTCGTAAAAAGAGAAATCGATTTCGGCGAACGTCCAAAGGGTGCTGTTTCTGACAGGGGCAAAGTAACCCTTCGGAATAAGTATTCCCATCCTAACGACGAAAAGGTAGAAAGAAGACCGAGAAAGAACGAGAGTCACGTTTTCGTTCGCCAAGGACGATAGCTGGTTGGTTCTCCGCTCGAGTAAAAAGAAAGAAGGAAAATTTTCAAACGGGAGAGCCGAGGAGCCGTTCATGCCATGTCCTGGAAAACGAGACGTAAAAATAAGTTCCATTGAGAGGTGAGTTTAGTTGGGTTGGTTATGGGAGGTGTTCGGGTGGTGTATGATGGTAGAAAAGAAATAAGTGAGTCAGTGAGTCAGTGAGTCAGTGAGTCAGTGAATGAGTGAGTGAGTGATTGAGTGAGTGAGTGAATGAGTGAATGAATGATTGAGTGAGTGAGTGAATGAGTGAGTGTGTGAACGGGGGTGAACGGAATAGAGAATGGAGAACGGAGTAAGAGAATAAGAGAAAAATGAAGAAGAAAAGGGAAAAAAGAAAAGAAGAGGAGAAAAGAAAAGAAAAGAAAAGAAAAGAAAAGAAAAGAAACGACGAGTTCGGCTCTGCTTGCTTTGCAAACTATACTTGGCTGTCAACTACACGCTTCCCTACAACCTGCCGTTGATTTAAAGACGAATGAAAGTCTAATCTCGTACTTTGCGATACTGTATTTACGAGTTGCAATGGCCGTCCTTCCGATTCAAATGGAATCAATGTTGTGACTTAGAAAATAAATTTAATGCTGTTGAAATCGAAAATTTCATATTAGACAGATATAAACATACATGTATGTAATTATAGTTATTTATAGTGATAAATAGTTATAATTTAATATTCGATATTTATCAGAATTTAATTATAAAAAAATTATGTGAAACGTCAAAGATATATATATATATATATTTTTTTTTTCTTTTTATTAAACATATTATTATTTATATGAGTTTTGAGCTTTAAGATATTTATTTATTTATTTATTCTTTTTTTCTTTTTTTTTTTAACAACGCCACGAACTTTTTTAAGTTCCTTTTCTGTTTTCTTTCTTTCTTCAAAAGTTATATTATTATTTTATCGGAAGAAAATTGTTTATTTCATTTCTAAGTTTATAATATTTCTTTATGCATAACACATAATTTTATATATAATACGTAATTATTTATTATATATTATATATAATAAATAATACATTACTAGTAGTATACTAATTATGCACTTGTATATTAAAATATGATTATGCTATATGTATATATATTTTTTTTTCATTTAATTGTATTCATTTATTATAATAATATCATTTTTATATCATCATATTAGTATTAAGTAATACTACAAATAGGTTAAAAATATTAGGTTATTTAAAACTTAAATTATCACTTTTTCCATTATTTTCTTCCAAATCATTTGCATATTTTATAAACTTAAAATTCTTCATACACGTCAAAATCTAAAATCGAATAGTTATTGATTAAAAAAAAAGAGAGAGGAAGAGAGAGAGAAAGAGAGAATTCTTTTTCAATTCTACGAAATAAGATTTTTACTTACGCGAGTATAAATTTGCCACCTTTCATTGAAGGAATCTCCTTACGTTCGCGCGTAAACTCGACGATATCAATCACAATCGGAAAGTTTCAAACTGTTCACGTAATTGCATGATTTACGAGTGTGGCGAGGAAACGAAAATAAACGAAAACCAAAAAAAAAAAAAGGAAAAAAGAAAAAAGAAGAGAAAAAAAAAAGAAAAGGGAAGAAAAGAAAAAAGAAAAAAGAATAAAAGAAGAAGAAGAAAAAGAAAAGGAGAAAGGGGGAAAATAGGGGGAAAAAAAAAAAAGAAAAATATCAAGCAATACGACTTCAGCGGCGATTTATTAAAAGTTTGTTCGACGGGGCTAAATCGAAATCACACGTGGAACGTTAGGTATACGTACGTTACCCGATACGTCGTATAACGAAACGTATTGGTGTATGTATGTACTTTGAAATTAACGACACTAAGCACAATATATACGTCCGATCGATAAAACCAGCTGACGATTGAGAGAAAAGCATTAATACTTCCATTACCAGTTCTAACAAAACAATTTCAATTTACAACTTTTCAATATAACTCGATTTAATCTTTTATAACTTCATGTTACATACGAAATGACACATTCTTACACATATATATATATATACGCGTGTGTGTATGTGTGTGTGTATGTGTGTGTATGTATTTTTAAAATTTTAGTCCATTATTTCGACACTCTACAAAGTGAAGATAAATCATGTTTCATATTTTATATTTTCGAAATATGAGTTATGCTTGATATAACATGATTAAGTAATAATATTAATTGTCGTTTCAAATTTATCTAATTAAAATTTAATGTAATATAACGTTTCAAAAATATTATGAAATATTTGTGAGTTGAATTTAATTAAGAAATTTTTATTGAATTAAATCATTTTTACAACGTACATACTTTTTTTCAATAAATGTTAAATAAATAGTAATATCAAGTAAACAAGAAGCGATGAAAGTTGAATCATGTTTTAATCAGAATGAATTAAGTATTTGATATATGTTATATTATAAATTTTATATTATATTCAATTTCGTTTAAACACAAACATAAAAACATTCGGATAATAGAAAGTTTCAAGATAACAAATTTGACGTATCGTTATAGAAAAAAAAAAAATCGTTTGAATCCTACATATTTTTAAATCACGAAGAAAATAAATTTCAACGTTTATACATATGTATATATATATATATATATATATATATATATACTAAATCAAAATCCTAAAAAAGAAAAAAAAAAAAAGGAAAAAAAGAAAAAAAGAAGAAGAAAAAAACGTTCATACGATATGTCATACCAAGTCAGCTGTTTCATAATCGTTAAAATTAATCGATGATTATACCGCATAAAAAAAAAAAAAGAAATGGACGAAACTCGAGAAAGGAAATAGAATTGTTTATTTCCATTGGAAAGAACAAACAAGCAAACAAACAAAAAACAAAAAAAGAGGAAGAGAGCGAGGGAGGGGGAAGAGAACATAACGCAGCCTACGAACGATTTAAAAAATAAAAAGAAAGGAAAAGGAAAATAAAAAAAAGAAAAAAAAAAAGAAAAAAAGAAAAAAATAGAACGAAGAAAAAAGAAATGAAAGAAAGAACAATGATTTCAATTTGCTATTGGAACAATCGCGAAGAGAAACTATAATTTTGAAAAAAAAAGAAAAAAGAAAAAGAAAAAGAAAAAGAAAAAAAAAGCTTCTCATCTCGCACTCCGCGAATCAGTGTTACAATTTGCATAGTATCATTCATTCACGTTTGTTCAACGTATGAAAATCTCGAAATAGGGGAAAATGGCGAGGATGAAGAGAAAGAGAGTAAGAGGGGGGAGGAGTACAGATTGCGAGGTGTGGAATGGGTGGGTGTGGTTGTGGTGAGATGCGATGGAATGGGAAACGGCAAAATGGGATGGGGTGGGGTGAGGTGGGCTTGAAAACGAAATGAGAAACGGCCGTTCTCCACTTTCGCGTAACTAAGTGAAGAATCTTTCTAAAGGAAAGCCGTCATTAACGAAGTAAGTACCTTTCATCCTTTTCCTCCTTATCCTCATCCACCTCTTTCTCCTTCTCCTTTTCCTCGTCATCCTCCACCTCCTCCTCCTCCTCCTCTGATTCCACCTGCCTCATCCTTGAAATGCTTTCACTCACCGGACGCGTGGCCCTTTAATTAAATTTTCTTAGAGAGTCTGATGTAGAGTAATTTGAAACAAGCGACAAATGAAAAGTTTCAATTTCGAGTTGCAACCGTAGCTACTTGACGAATGAAGCGTTAAGGTTTATTGAAAGAAGAGAATTTTGAAAACTCATTTTAACCTTTACCCTCTTTTTATCACCGGGAAGTAAATATGCTCGACGACGGTACGAGTCACGGCTTTTATTTTGTAAAAGTCACGAAAAACCTTGTTCCTCTGTGTGTTACTTTCCTTTTTTTCCGTCTTTTTTTTTGTTTTTTTTTTTTTGTTTTTTTTTGTTTTTTTTTTTTTTGAAAGGAAGGAAGAAAGAAAGATCTCCCGGACGATGAATTACCACCTTACTCGTGGTATAAAAGGTTCCTGTACTAATGACGACTATCTTTCTCTTTTCTCTTTTTTTTTTTGTATATGTAAAGTATACATGTATACGTATGTACGTGTATGTGTGTGTGTGTGTGTGTGTGTGTGTGTGTGTGTGTGTGTGTCTGTGTATGTGTTTATGTATACAGGATAGGTCAAAAGTTCTTAGGTTTGTCATTTTACGATTTGAAGAAAGAAAGAAATAGAAAAAAAAAAGAAAAAGAAAAAAAAAGAAAAGAAAAAAGGAAAGAAAAATAAATTAGCCTAGAATATAAAAGTCTAGAAAATGGGTAATTATAATATATCACGATAATATTCGTACTGTTTTACACCTAATAAACTTTTCATTCGCATCAATGATTCTTCAAAACAAAATTCTTCCTTTTTTCTCCTTCTTTTTTTTTTTTTTTTTTAATAACAGATATAGAAACTCCTCTTATCTTAACAGTTTACCATAATTTACTTTTTTTTATATGAATCGTATGAGACACACCCCCTGTAATAGTATCTTGAAAAATGTAAAACTAGAAGGAGAAAGATGTAAAAAAAAAAAAAAAAAAAAATAAAGGATGAAATATGTGGTCGTTGTTGCGATTAAAAAATTTTTTGTCATAAAAAAGGAGAAAAAAGATTTACACAGATTTACTAA